>NC_054467.1:270251003-270433503 GCF_017639515.1 Carcharodon carcharias
TCTGGGTGTGTGAGAGAGTCTCTCTGGGAGTGTGAGCATCTCTCTGGGAGTGTGAGAGAGTCTCTCTGGGAGTGTGAGGGTCTCTCTGGGAGTGTGAGAGAGTCTCTCTGGGAGTGTGAGCGTCTCTCTGTGAGTGCGAGAGAATCTCTCTGGGAGTGTGAGAGAGTCTCTCTGGGAGTGAGAGTGTGTCTCTGGGAGTGAGAGGTTCTCTCTGGGAGTGCAAGGGTCTCGCTGGGAGTTTGAGAGTCTCTCTGGGAGTGTAAGAGTCTCTCTGGTACTGTGAGAGTCTCTCTGGGAGTGTGAGAGTCTCTCTGTGAGTGCGAGAGTATCTCTCTGGGAGTGTGAGTGAGTCTGTCTGGGAGTGTGAGAGGTTCTCTCTGGGCGTGTGAGAGAATCTCTCTGTGAGTGCGAGGGTGTCTTTGGGAGTGAGAGGGTGTCTCTGGGAGTGAGAGGGTGTCTCTGGGAGTGTGAGGGTCTCTCTGGGATGCAAGGGTCTCTCTGGGAGTGCTAGGGTCTCACTGGGAGTGTGAGAGTCTCACTGGGAGAGCGAGAGTCTCACTGGGAGTGTGAGGGGTCTCTGGGAGTGCCAGGGTGTCTCTGGGAGTGTGAGAGTCTCTCTGGGAGTGCAAGAGTCTCTCTGGGAGTGCGAGGGGTCTATGGGTGTGCGGGGGGTCTTTGGGAGTTCGGAAATCTCTCTGGGAGTGCAAGGGTGTCTCTGGGAGTGTGAGGCTGTCTCTGGGAGTGTGATGGTCGCACTGGGAGTGTGAGAGTCTCTCTGCGAGTGTGAGAGAGTCTCTCCGGGAGTGCAAGTGTCTCTCTGGGAGTGTGAGAGAGTCTCTCTGGGTGTGTGAGAGAGTCTCACTGGGAGTGTGAGAGAGTCTCTCTGGGAGTGTGAGAGAGTCTCTCTGGGAGTGTGAGAGAGTCTCTCTGGGAGTGTGAGAGAGTCTCTCTGGTAGTGTGAGAGAGTCTCTCTGGGAGTGTGAGAGAGTGTCTCTGGGAGTGCGAGGATCTCTCTGGTAGTGTGAGAGAGACTCTCTGGGAGTGTGAGAGAGTCTCTCTGGGAGTGTGCGAGAGTCTCTCTGGGAGTGCGAGAGAATCTCTCTGGGAGTGTGAGAGTATCTCTTGGAGTGCGAGGGTCTCACTGGGAGTATGAGGGGTCTCTGGGAGTGTGAGAGAGTCTCTCTGGGAGTGTGAGAGAGTCTCTCTGGGAGTGAGAGAGTCTCTCTGGGAGTGCGAGGATCTCTCTGGTAGTGTGAGAGAGACTCTCTGGGAGTGTGAGAGAGTCTATCTGGGTGTGTGAGAGAGTCTCTCTGGGAGTGTGAGCGTCTCTCTGGGAGTGTGGGAGAGTCTATCTGGGAGTGTGAACCTCTCTCTGGGAGTGTGAGAGAGTCTCTCTGGGAGTGTGAGAGAGTCTCTCTGGGAGTGTGAGCATCTCTCTGGGAGTGTGAGAGAGTCTCTCTGGGAGTGTGAGCATCTCTCTGGGAGTGTGAGAGAGTCTCTCTGGGAGTGTGAGGGTCTCTCTGGGAGTGTGAGAGAGTCTCTCTGGGTGTGTGAGCGTCTCTCTGTGAGTGAGAGAGAATCTCTCTGGGAGTGTGAGAGAGTCTCTCTGGGAGTGTGAGAGAGTCTCTCTGGGAGTGTGAGAGAGTCTCTCTGGGCGTGTGAGAGAGTCTCTCTGGGAGTGTGAGAGAGTCTCTCTGGGAGTGAGAGTGTGTCTCTGGGAGTGAGAGGTTCTCTCTGGGAGTGCAAGGGTCTCACTGGGAGTTTGAGAGTCTCTCTGGGAGTGTCAGAGTCTCTCTGGTACTGTGAGAGTCTCTCTGGGAGTGTGAGAGTCTCTCTGTGAGTGCGAGAGTATCTCTCTGGGAGTGTGAGTGAGTCTGTCTGGGAATGTGAGAGGTTCTCTCTGGGCGTGTGAGAGAATCTCTCTGCGAGTGCGAGGGTGTCTTTGGGAGTGAGAGGGTGTCTCTGGGAGTGAGAGGGTGTCTCTGGGAGTGTGAGAGTCTCACTGGGAGTGCGAGAGTCTCACTGGGAGTGTGAGGGGTCTCTGGGAGTGCCAGGGTGTCTCTGGGAGTGTGAGAGTCTCTCTGGGAGTGCAAGGGTCTCTCTGTGAGAGCGAGGGGTCTATGGGTGTGCGGGGGGTCTTTGGGAGTTCGGAAATCTCTCTGGGAGTGCAAGGGTGTCTCTGGGAGTGTGAGGCTGTCTCTGGGAGTGCAATGGTCGCACTGGGAGTGTGAGAGTCTCTCTGGGAGTATGAGAGAGTCTCTCCGGGAGTGCAAGTGTCTCTCCTGGAGTGTGAGAGAGTTTCTCTGGGAGTGTGAGAGAGTCTCTCTGGGAGTGTGAGAGTCTCTGTGGGAGTGCGAGGATCTCTCTGGTAGTGTGAGAGAGACTCTCTGGGAGTGTGAGAGAGTCTATCTGAGTGTGTGAGAGAGTCTCTCTGGGAGTGTGAGCGTCTCTCTGGGAGTGTGGGAGAGTCCATCTGGGAGTGTGAACCTCTCTCTGGGAGTGTGAGAGAGTCTCTCTGGGAGTGTGAGAGAGTCTATCTGGGAGTGTGAGTGAGTCTGTCTGGGAATGTGAGAGGTTCTCTCTGGGCGTGTGAGAGAATCTCTCTGCGAGTGCGAGGGTGTCTTTGGGAGTGAGAGGGTGTCTCTGGGAGTGAGAGGGTGTCTCTGGGAGTGTGAGAGTCTCACTGGGAGTGCGAGAGTCTCACTGGGAGTGTGAGGGGTCTCTGGGAGTGCCAGGGTGTCTCTGGGAGTGTGAGAGTCTCTCTGGGAGTGCAAGGGTCTCTCTGGGAGTGCGAGGGGTCTATGGGTGTGCGGGGGGTCTTTGGGAGTTCGGAAATCTCTCTGGGAGTGCAAGGGTGTCTCTGGGAGTGTGAGGCTGTCTCTGGGAGTGCAATGGTCGCACTGGGAGTGTGAGAGTCTCTCTGGGAGTGTGAGAGAGTCTCTCCGGGAGTGCAAGTGTCTCTCTGGGAGTGTGAGAGAGTTTCTCTGGGAGTGTGAGAGAGTCTCTCTGGGAGTGTGAGAGTCTCTGTGGGAGTGCGAGGATCTCTCTGGTAGTGTGAGAGAGACTCTCTGGGAGTGTGAGAGAGTCTATCTGAGTGTCTGAGAGAGTCTCTCTGGGAGTGTGAGCGTCTCTCTGGGAGTGTGGGAGAGTCCATCTGGGAGTGTGAACCTCTCTCTGGGAGTGTGAGAGAGTCTCTCTGGGAGTGTGAGAGAGTCTATCTGGGAGTGTGAGAGAGTCTCTCTGGGAGTGTGAGCATCTCTCTGGGAGAGTGAGAGAGTCTCTCTGGGAGTGTGAGGGTCTCTCTGGGAGTGTGAGAGAGTCTCTCTGGGAGTGTGAGCGTCTCTCTGTGAGTGCGAGAGAATCTCTCTGGGAGTGCGAGAGAATCTCTCTGGGAGTGTGAGAGAGTCTCTCTGGGCGTGTGAGAGAGTCTCTCTGGGAGTGTGAGAGAGTCTCTCTGGGAGTGAGAGTGTGTCTCTGGGAGTGAGAGGTTCTCTCTGGGAGTACAAGGGTCTCACTGGGAGTTTGAGAGTCTCTCTGGGAGTGTAAGAGTCTCTCTGGTACTGTGAGAGTCTCTCTGGGAGTGTGAGAGTCTCTCTGTGAGTGCGAGAGTATCTCTCTGGGGGTGTGAGTGAGTCTGTCTGGGAGTGTGAGAGGTTCTCTCTGGGCGTGTGAGAGAATCTCTCTGTGAGTGCGAGGGTGTCTTTGGGAGTGAGAGGGTGTCTCTGGGAGTGAGAGGGTCTCTCTGGGAGTGTGGGAGAGTCTCACTGGGAGTGTGAGCGTCACTCTGTGAGCGCGAGAGAATCTCTCTGGGAGTGCGAGAGAATCTCTCTGGGAGTGTGAGAGAGTCTCTCTGGGCGTGTGAGAGAGTCTCTCTGGGAGTGTGAGAGAGTCTCTCTGGGAGTGAGAGTGTGTCTCTGGGAGTGAGAGGTTCTCTCTGGGAGTACAAGGGTCTCACTGGGAGTTTGAGAGTCTCTCTGGGAGTGTAAGAGTCTCTCTGGTACTGTGAGAGTCTCTCTGGGAGTGTGAGAGTCTCTCTGTGAGTGCGAGAGTATCTCTCTGGGGGTGTGAGTGAGTCTGTCTGGGAGTGTGAGAGGTTCTCTCTGGGCGTGTGAGAGAATCTCTCTGTGAGTGCGAGGGTGTCTTTGGGAGTGAGAGGGTGTCTCTGGGAGTGAGAGGGTCTCTCTGGGAGTGTGAGGGTCTCTCTGGGATGCAAGGGTCTCTCTGGGAGTGCTAGGGTCTCACTGGGAGTGTGAGAGTCTCACTGGGAGTGCGAGAGTCTCACTGGGAGTGTGAGGGGTCTCTGGGAGTGCCAGGGTGTCTCTGGGAGTGTGAGAGTCTCTCTGGGAGTGCAAAGGTCTCTCTGGGAGTGCGAGGGGTCTATGGGTGTGCGGGGGAGTTGGGAGTTCGGAAATCTCTCTGGGAGTGCAAGGGTGTCTCTGGGAGTGTGAGGCTGTCTCTGGGAGTGCGATGGTCGCACTGGGAGTGTGAGAGTCTCTCTGGGAGGGTGAGAGAGTCTCTCTGGGAGTGTGAGAGAGTCTCTCTGGGAGTGTGAGAGAGTCTCTCTGGGAGTGTGAGAGATTCTCTCTGGGAGTGCGAGGATCTCTCTGGTAGTGTGAGAGAGACTCTCTGGGAGTGTGAGAGAATCTCTCTGGGAGTGTGAGAGAGTCTCTCTGGGAGTGTGAGAGAGTCTCTCTGGGAGTGCGAGAGAATCTCTCTGGGAGTGTGAGCGTCTCTCTGGGAGTGTGAGAGAGTCTCTCTGGGCATGTGAGAGAGACTCTCTGGAAGTTTGAGAGAGTCTGTCTGGGAGTGAGTGTGTGTCTCTGGGAGTGAGAGGTTCTCTCTGGGAGTGCAAGGGTCTCACTGGGAGTTCGAGAGTCTCTCTGGGAGTGAAAGAGTCTCTCTGGGACTGTGAGAGTCTCTCTGGGAGTGCAAGGGTCTCACTGGGAGTGTGAGGGGTCTCTGGCAGTGTGAGAGTCTCTCTGGGAGTGCGAGGGTCTCTCTGGGAGTGCGAGAGAGTCTATCCCGGAGTGTGAGCGTCTCTCTGGGAGTGTGAGAGAGTCTATCTGGGAGTGTGAGCGTCTCTCTGGGAGTGTGAGTTTCTCTCTGGGAGTGTGAGAGAGTCTCTCTGGGAGTGTGAGAGAGTCTATCTGGGAGTGTGAGCGTCTCTCTGGGAGTGTGAGAGAGTCTATCTGGGAGTGTGAGCGTATCTCTGGGAGTATGAGAGAGTCTCTCTGGGAGTGTGAGGGTCTCTCTGGGAGTGTGAGAGAGTCTCTCTGGGAGTGTGAGCGTCTCTCTGTGAGTGCGAGAGAATCTCTCTGGGAGTGTGAGAGAGTCTCTCTGGGCGTGTGAGAGAGTCTCTCTGGAAGTGTGAGAGAGTCTCTCTGGGAGTGAGTGTGTGTCTCTGGGAGTGAGAGTGTGTCTCTGGGAGTGTGAGGGTCTCTCTGGGATGCAAGGGTCTCTCTGGGAGTGCTAAGGTCTCACTGGGAGTGTGAGAGTCTCACTGGGAGTTCGAGAGTCTCTCTGGGCGTGTGAGTTGTCTGTTGGAGTGCCAGGGTGTCTCTGGGAGTGTGAGAGTCTCTCTGGGAGTGCGAGGGTCTCTCTGGGAGTGTGAGGGGTCTATGGGTGTGCGGGGGGTCTCGGGGAGTTTAAATATTTCTCTGGGAGTGCAAGGGTGTCTCTGGGAGTGTGAGGCTGTCTCTGGGAGTGTGGGAGAGTCTCTCTGGGAGTGCAAGGGTCTCTGTGGGAGTCTGAGAGTGTCTAACTGGGAGTGTGAGAGAGTCTCTCTGGGAGTGCGAGGATCTCTCTGGTAGTGTGAGAGAGACTCTCTGTGAGTGTGAGAGAGTCTCTCTGGGAGTGTGAGAGAGACTCTCTGGGAGTGTGAGAGAGTCTCTCTGGGAGTGTAAGAGAGTCTCTCTGGGAGTGTGAGCGTGTCTCTGGGTGTGAGCGTCTCTCTGGGAGTGTGAGAGAGTCTCTCTGGGAGTGTGAGCGTCTCTCTGGGAGTGTGAGAGAGTCTCTGTGGGAGTGTGAGGGTCTCTCTGGGAGTGTGAGAGAGTCTCTCTGGGAGTGTGAGAGAGTCTATCTGGGAGTGTGAGCGTCTCTCTGGGAGTGTGAGCGTCTCTCTGGGAGTGTGAGAGAGTCTATCTGGGAGTGTGAGAGAGTCTCTGTGGGAGTGTGATCGTCTCTCTGGGAGTGTGAGAGAGTCTCTCTGGGAGTGTGAGGGTCTCTCTGGGAGTGCAAGTGAATCTCTCTGTGAGTGTGAGAGTTTCTCTCTGGGAGTGTGAGAGAGTCTCTCTGGGAGTGATTGTGTGTCTCTGGGAGTGAAAGGCTCTCTCTGGGAGTGCAAGGGTCTCACTGGGAGTTCGAGAGTCTCTCTGGGAGTGAAAGAGTCTCTCTGGGACTGTGAGATTCTCTCTGGGAGTGTGAGAGTCTCTCTGGGAGTGCAAGGGTCTCACTGGGAGTGTGAGGGGTCTCTGGCAGTGTGAGAGTCTCTCTGGGAGTGCGAGGGTCTCTCTGGGAGTGCGAGAGAGTCTATCTCGGAGTGTGAGCGTCTCTCTGGGAGTGTGAGAGAGTCTATCTGGGAGTGTGAGCGTCTCTCTGGGAGTGTGAGAGAGTCTGTCTGGGAGTGTGAGGGTCTCTCTGCGAGTGTGAGAGAGTCTCTCTGGGAGTGTGAGCGTCTCTCTGTGAGTGCGAGAGAATCTCTCTGGGAGTGTGAGAGAGTCTCTCTGGGCGTGTGAGAGACTCTCTCTGGAAGTGTGAGAGAGTCTCTCTGGGAGTGAGTGTGTGTCTCTGGGAGTGGGAGGTTCTCTCTGGGAGTGCAAGGGTCTCACTGGGAGTTCTAGAGTCTCTCTGGGAGTGAAAGATTCTCTCTGGGACTGTGAGAGTCTCTCTGGGAGTGCGAGAGTCTCTCTGGGAGTGCAAGGGTCTCACTGGGAGTGTGAGGGGTCTCTTGGAGTGCGAGGGGCTTTCTGGGAGTGAGAGGGTCTCTCTGGGAGTGTGAGAGAGTCTCTCTGGGAGTGTGAGCGTCTCTCTGTGAGTGCGAGAGAATCTCTCTGGGAGTGTGAGAGTTTCTCTCTGGGAGTGTGAGAGAGTCTCTCTGGGCGTGTGAGAGAGTCTCTCTGGAAGTGTGAGAGAGTCTCTCTGGGAGTGAGTGTGTGTCTCTGGGAGTGAGAGGTTCTCTCTGGGAGTGCAAGGGTCTCACTGGGAGTTCTAGAGTCTCTCTGGGAGTGAAAGAGTCTCTCTGGGACTGTGAGAGTCTCTCTGGGAGTGCGAGAGTCTCTCTGGGAGTGCAAGGGTCTCACTAGGAGTGTGAGGGTTCTCTTGGAGTGCGAGGGGCTTTCTGGGAGTGAGAGGGTCTCTCTGGGAGTGTGAGAGAGTCTCTCCGGGAGTGTGAGAGAATCTCTCTGGGAGTGCGAGGGTCTCACTTGGAGTGTGAGAGAGTCTCTCTGGGAGTGTGAGCGTCTCTCTGGGAGTGTGAGAGAGTCTCTGTGGGAGTGTGAGGGTCTCTCTGGGAGTGTGAGAGAGTCTCTCTGGGAGTGTGAGAGAGTCTATCTGGGAGTGTGAGCGTCTCTCTGGGAGTGTGAGAGAGTCTATCTGGGAGTGTGAGAGAGTCTCTGTGGGAGTGTGATCGTCTCTCTGGGAGTGTGAGAGAGTCTCTCTGGGAGTGTGAGGGTCTCTCTGGGAGTGCAAGTGAATCTCTCTGTGAGTGTGAGAGTTTCTCTCTGGGAGTGTGAGAGAGTCTCTCTGGGAGTGATTGTGTGTCTCTGGGAGTGAAAGGCTCTCTCTGGGAGTGCAAGGGTCTCACTGGGAGTTCGAGAGTCTCTCTGGGAGTGAAAGAGTCTCTCTGGGACTGTGAGATTCTCTCTGGGAGTGTGAGAGTCTCTCTGGGAGTGCAAGGGTCTCACTGGGAGTGTGAGGGGTCTCTGGCAGTGTGAGAGTCTCTCTGGGAGTGCGAGGGTCTCTCTGGGAGTGCGAGAGAGTCTATCTCGGAGTGTGAGCGTCTCTCTGGGAGTGTGAGAGAGTCTATCTGGGAGTGTGAGCGTCTCTCTGGGAGTGTGAGAGAGTCTGTCTGGGAGTGTGAGGGTCTCTCTGCGAGTGTGAGAGAGTCTCTCTGGGAGTGTGAGCGTCTCTCTGTGAGTGCGAGAGAATCTCTCTGGGAGTGTGAGAGAGTCTCTCTGGGCGTGTGAGAGACTCTCTCTGGAAGTGTGAGAGAGTCTCTCTGGGAGTGAGTGTGTGTCTCTGGGAGTGGGAGGTTCTCTCTGGGAGTGCAAGGGTCTCACTGGGAGTTCTAGAGTCTCTCTGGGAGTGAAAGATTCTCTCTGGGACTGTGAGAGTCTCTCTGGGAGTGCGAGAGTCTCTCTGGGAGTGCAAGGGTCTCACTGGGAGTGTGAGGGGTCTCTTGGAGTGCGAGGGGCTTTCTGGGAGTGAGAGGGTCTCTCTGGGAGTGTGAGAGAGTCTCTCTGGGAGTGTGAGCGTCTCTCTGTGAGTGCGAGAGAATCTCTCTGGGAGTGTGAGAGTTTCTCTCTGGGAGTGTGAGAGAGTCTCTCTGGGCGTGTGAGAGAGTCTCTCTGGAAGTGTGAGAGAGTCTCTCTGGGAGTGAGTGTGTGTCTCTGGGAGTGAGAGGTTCTCTCTGGGAGTGCAAGGGTCTCACTGGGAGTTCTAGAGTCTCTCTGGGAGTGAAAGAGTCTCTCTGGGACTGTGAGAGTCTCTCTGGGAGTGCGAGAGTCTCTCTGGGAGTGCAAGGGTCTCACTAGGAGTGTGAGGGTTCTCTTGGAGTGCGAGGGGCTTTCTGGGAGTGAGAGGGTCTCTCTGGGAGTGTGAGAGAGTCTCTCCGGGAGTGTGAGAGAATCTCTCTGGGAGTGCGAGGGTCTCACTTGGAGTGTGAGAGAGTCTCTCTGGGAGTGTGAGCGTCTCTCTGGGAGTGTGAGAGAGTCTCTGTGGGAGTGTGACCGTCTCTCTGGGAGTGCGAGAGAAGCTCTCTGGGAGTGTGAGAGTATCTCTTGGAGTGCGAGGGTCTCACTGGGAGTATGAGAGAGTCTCTCTGGGAGTGTGAGAGAGTCTCTCTGGGAGTGAGAGAGTCTCTCTGGGAGTGCGAGGATCTCTCTGGTAGTGTGAGAGAGACTCTCTGGGAGTGTGAGAGAATCTCTCTGGGAGTGTGAGAGAGTCTCTCTGGGAGTGTGAGAGAGTCTCTCTGGGAGTGCGAGAGAATCTCTCTGGGAGTGTGAGAGACTCTCTGGGAGTGCAAGGCTCTCACTGGGAGTGCGAGTGGTCTCTGGGAGTGTGAGAGTCTCTCTGGGAGTGCGAGGGTCTCTCTGGGAGTGTGAGAGAGTCTATCTCGGAGTGTGAGCGTCTCTCTGGGAGTGTGAGAGAGTCTATCTGGGAGTGTGAGCGTCTCTCTGGGAGTGTGAGAGAGTCTCTGGGAGTGTGAGAGTTTTTATCTGGGAGTGTGAGAGCGTCTCTGTGGGAGTGTGAGTGTCTCTCTGGGAGTGTGAGAGAGTCTCTCTGTGAGTGTGAGAGTTTCTCTCTGGGAGTGTGAGAGAGTCTATCTGGGAGTGTGAGCGTCTCTCTGGGAGTGTGAGTTTCTCTCTGGGAGTGTGAGAGAGTCTCTCTGGGAGTGTGAGAGAGTCTATCTGGGAGTGTGAGCGTCTCTCTGGGAGTGTGAGAGAGTCTATCTGGGAGTGTGAGCGTATCTCTGGGAGTATGAGAGAGTCTCTCTGGGAGTGTGAGGGTCTCTCTGGGAGTGTGAGAGAGTCTCTCTGGGAGTGTGAGCGTCTCTCTGTGAGTGCGAGAGAATCTCTCTGGGAGTGTGAGAGAGTCTCTCTGGGCGTGTGAGAGAGTCTCTCTGGAAGTGTGAGAGAGTCTCTCTGGGAGTGAGTGTGTGTCTCTGGGAGTGAGAGTGTGTCTCTGGGAGTGTGAGGGTCTCTCTGGGATGCAAGGGTCTCTCTGGGAGTGCTAAGGTCTCACTGGGAGTGTGAGAGTCTCACTGGGAGTTCGAGAGTCTCACTGGGCGTGTGAGTTGTCTGTTGGAGTGCCAGGGTGTCTCTGGGAGTGTGAGAGTCTCTCTGGGAGTGCGAGGGTCTCTCTGGGAGTGTGAGGGGTCTATGGGTGTGCGGGGGGTCTCGGGGAGTTTAAATATTTCTCTGGGAGTGCAAGGGTGTCTCTGGGAGTGTGAGGCTGTCTCTGGGAGTGTGGGAGAGTCTCTCTGGGAGTGCAAGGGTCTCTGTGGGAGTCTGAGAGTGTCTAACTGGGAGTGTGAGAGAGTCTCTCTGGGAGTGCGAGGATCTCTCTGGTAGTGTGAGAGAGACTCTCTGTGAGTGTGAGAGAGTCTCTCTGGGAGTGTGAGAGAGACTCTCTGGGAGTGTGAGAGAGTCTCTCTGGGAGTGTAAGAGAGTCTCTCTGGGAGTGTGAGCGTGTCTCTGGGTGTGAGCGTCTCTCTGGGAGTGTGAGAGAGTCTCTCTGGGAGTGTGAGCGTCTCTCTGGGAGTGTGAGAGAGTCTCTGTGGGAGTGTGAGGGTCTCTCTGGGAGTGTGAGAGAGTCTCTCTGGGAGTGTGAGAGAGTCTATCTGGGAGTGTGAGCGTCTCTCTGGGAGTGTGAGAGAGTCTATCTGGGAGTGTGAGAGAGTCTCTGTGGGAGTGTGATCGTCTCTCTGGGAGTGTGAGAGAGTCTCTCTGGGAGTGTGAGGGTCTCTCTGGGAGTGCAAGTGAATCTCTCTGTGAGTGTGAGAGTTTCTCTCTGGGAGTGTGAGAGAGTCTCTCTGGGAGTGATTGTGTGTCTCTGGGAGTGAAAGGCTCTCTCTGGGAGTGCAAGGGTCTCACTGGGAGTTCGAGAGTCTCTCTGGGAGTGAAAGAGTCTCTCTGGGACTGTGAGATTCTCTCTGGGAGTGTGAGAGTCTCTCTGGGAGTGCAAGGGTCTCACTGGGAGTGTGAGGGGTCTCTGGCAGTGTGAGAGTCTCTCTGGGAGTGCGAGGGTCTCTCTGGGAGTGCGAGAGAGTCTATCTCGGAGTGTGAGCGTCTCTCTGGGAGTGTGAGAGAGTCTATCTGGGAGTGTGAGCGTCTCTCTGGGAGTGTGAGAGAGTCTGTCTGGGAGTGTGAGGGTCTCTCTGCGAGTGTGAGAGAGTCTCTCTGGGAGTGTGAGCGTCTCTCTGTGAGTGCGAGAGAATCTCTCTGGGAGTGTGAGAGAGTCTCTCTGGGCGTGTGAGAGACTCTCTCTGGAAGTGTGAGAGAGTCTCTCTGGGAGTGAGTGTGTGTCTCTGGGAGTGGGAGGTTCTCTCTGGGAGTGCAAGGGTCTCACTGGGAGTTCTAGAGTCTCTCTGGGAGTGAAAGATTCTCTCTGGGACTGTGAGAGTCTCTCTGGGAGTGCGAGAGTCTCTCTGGGAGTGCAAGGGTCTCACTGGGAGTGTGAGGGGTCTCTTGGAGTGCGAGGGGCTTTCTGGGAGTGAGAGGGTCTCTCTGGGAGTGTGAGAGAGTCTCTCTGGGAGTGTGAGCGTCTCTCTGTGAGTGCGAGAGAATCTCTCTGGGAGTGTGAGAGTTTCTCTCTGGGAGTGTGAGAGAGTCTCTCTGGGCGTGTGAGAGAGTCTCTCTGGAAGTGTGAGAGAGTCTCTCTGGGAGTGAGTGTGTGTCTCTGGGAGTGAGAGGTTCTCTCTGGGAGTGCAAGGGTCTCACTGGGAGTTCTAGAGTCTCTCTGGGAGTGAAAGAGTCTCTCTGGGACTGTGAGAGTCTCTCTGGGAGTGCGAGAGTCTCTCTGGGAGTGCAAGGGTCTCACTAGGAGTGTGAGGGTTCTCTTGGAGTGCGAGGGGCTTTCTGGGAGTGAGAGGGTCTCTCTGGGAGTGTGAGAGAGTCTCTCCGGGAGTGTGAGAGAATCTCTCTGGGAGTGCGAGGGTCTCACTTGGAGTGTGAGAGAGTCTCTCTGGGAGTGTGAGCGTCTCTCTGGGAGTGTGAGAGAGTCTCTGTGGGAGTGTGAGGGTCTCTCTGGGAGTGTGAGAGAGTCTCTCTGGGAGTGTGAGAGAGTCTATCTGGGAGTGTGAGCGTCTCTCTGGGAGTGTGAGAGAGTCTATCTGGGAGTGTGAGAGAGTCTCTGTGGGAGTGTGATCGTCTCTCTGGGAGTGTGAGAGAGTCTCTCTGGGAGTGTGAGGGTCTCTCTGGGAGTGCAAGTGAATCTCTCTGTGAGTGTGAGAGTTTCTCTCTGGGAGTGTGAGAGAGTCTCTCTGGGAGTGATTGTGTGTCTCTGGGAGTGAAAGGCTCTCTCTGGGAGTGCAAGGGTCTCACTGGGAGTTCGAGAGTCTCTCTGGGAGTGAAAGAGTCTCTCTGGGACTGTGAGATTCTCTCTGGGAGTGTGAGAGTCTCTCTGGGAGTGCAAGGGTCTCACTGGGAGTGTGAGGGGTCTCTGGCAGTGTGAGAGTCTCTCTGGGAGTGCGAGGGTCTCTCTGGGAGTGCGAGAGAGTCTATCTCGGAGTGTGAGCGTCTCTCTGGGAGTGTGAGAGAGTCTATCTGGGAGTGTGAGCGTCTCTCTGGGAGTGTGAGAGAGTCTGTCTGGGAGTGTGAGGGTCTCTCTGCGAGTGTGAGAGAGTCTCTCTGGGAGTGTGAGCGTCTCTCTGTGAGTGCGAGAGAATCTCTCTGGGAGTGTGAGAGAGTCTCTCTGGGCGTGTGAGAGACTCTCTCTGGAAGTGTGAGAGAGTCTCTCTGGGAGTGAGTGTGTGTCTCTGGGAGTGGGAGGTTCTCTCTGGGAGTGCAAGGGTCTCACTGGGAGTTCTAGAGTCTCTCTGGGAGTGAAAGATTCTCTCTGGGACTGTGAGAGTCTCTCTGGGAGTGCGAGAGTCTCTCTGGGAGTGCAAGGGTCTCACTGGGAGTGTGAGGGGTCTCTTGGAGTGCGAGGGGCTTTCTGGGAGTGAGAGGGTCTCTCTGGGAGTGTGAGAGAGTCTCTCTGGGAGTGTGAGCGTCTCTCTGTGAGTGCGAGAGAATCTCTCTGGGAGTGTGAGAGTTTCTCTCTGGGAGTGTGAGAGAGTCTCTCTGGGCGTGTGAGAGAGTCTCTCTGGAAGTGTGAGAGAGTCTCTCTGGGAGTGAGTGTGTGTCTCTGGGAGTGAGAGGTTCTCTCTGGGAGTGCAAGGGTCTCACTGGGAGTTCTAGAGTCTCTCTGGGAGTGAAAGAGTCTCTCTGGGACTGTGAGAGTCTCTCTGGGAGTGCGAGAGTCTCTCTGGGAGTGCAAGGGTCTCACTAGGAGTGTGAGGGTTCTCTTGGAGTGCGAGGGGCTTTCTGGGAGTGAGAGGGTCTCTCTGGGAGTGTGAGAGAGTCTCTCCGGGAGTGTGAGAGAATCTCTCTGGGAGTGCGAGGGTCTCACTTGGAGTGTGAGAGAGTCTCTCTGGGAGTGTGATAGAGTCTCTTTGGGAGTGAGAGGGTCTGTGTGGGAGTGCAAAGGTGTCTCTGGGAGAGCGAGAGAGTCACTGGGAGTGTGAGAGGTTCTCATTGGGCGTGTGAGAGAGTCTCTCTGGGAGTGTGATAGAATCTCTCTGGGCGTGTGAGAGAATCTCTCTGCGAGTGCGAGGGTGTCTTTGGGAGTGAGAGGGTGTCTCTGGGAGTGAGAGGGTGTCTCTGGGAGTGTGAGGGTCTCTCTGGGATGCAAGGGTCTCTCTGGGAGTGCTAAGGTCTCACTGGGAGTGGGAGAGTCTCACTGTGAGTGCGAGAGTCTCACTGGGCGTGTGAGGTGTCTCTGGGAGTGCGATGGTCGCACTGGGAGTGTGAGAGTCTCTCTGGGAGGGTGAGAGAGTCTCTCCGGGAGTGCAAGTGTCTCTCTGGGAGTGTGAGAGTCTCTCTGGGAGTGTGAGAGAGTCTCACTGGGAGTGTGAGAGAGTCTCTCTGGGAGTGTGAGAGAGTCTCTCTGGGAGTGTGAGAGAGTCTCTCTGGGAGTGTGAGAGATTCTCTCTGGGAGTGCGAGGATCTCTCTGGTAGTGTGAGAGAGACTCTCTGGGAGTGTGAGAGAGTCTATCTGAGTGTGTGAGAGAGTCTCTCTGGGAGTGTGAGCGTCTCTCTGGGAGTGTGGGAGAGTCCATCTGGGAGTGTGAACCTCTCTCTGGGAGTGTGAGAGAGTCTCTCTGGGAGTGTGAGAGAGTCTATCTGGGAGTGTGAGAGAGTCTCTCTGGGAGTGTGAGCATCTCTCTGGGAGAGTGAGAGAGTCTCTCTGGGAGTGTGAGGGTCTCTCTGGGAGTGTGAGAGAGTCTCTCTGGGAGTGTGAGCGTCTCTCTGTGAGTGCGAGAGAATCTCTCTGGGAGTGTGAGAGAGTCTCTCTGGGAGTGTGAGAGAGTCTCTCTGGGCGTGTGAGAGAGTCTCTCTGGGAGTGTGAGAGAGTCTCTCTGGGAGTGAGAGTGTGTCTCTGGGAGTGAGAGGTTCTCTCTGGGAGTACAAGGGTCTCACTGGGAGTTTGAGAGTCTCTCTGGGAGTGTAAGAGTCTCTCTGGTACTGTGAGAGTCTCTCTGGGAGTGTGAGAGTCTCTCTGTGAGTGCGAGAGTATCTCTCTGGGAGTGTGAGTGAGTCTGTCTGGGAGTGTGAGAGGTTCTCTCTGGGCGTGTGAGAGAATCTCTCTGCGAGTGCGAGGGTGTCTTTGGGAGTGAGAGGGTGTCTCTGGGAGTGAGAGGGTGTCTCTGGGAGTGTGAGGGTTTCTCTGGGATGCAAGGGTCTCTCTGGGAGTGCTAGGGTCTCACTGGGAGTGTGAGAGTCTCACTGGGAGAGCGAGAGTCTCACTGGGAGTGTGAGGGGTCTCTGGGAGTGCCAGGGTGTCTCTCGGAGTGTGAGAGTCTCTCTGGGAGTGCAAGAGTCTCTCTGGGAATGCGAGGGGTCTATGGGTGTGCGGGGGGTCTTTGGGAGTTCGGAAATCTCTCTGGGAGTGCAAGGGTGTCTCTGGGAGTGTGAGGCTGTCTCTGGGAGTGTGATGGTCGCACTGGGAGTGTGAGAGTCTCTCTGTGAGTGTGAGAGAGTCTCTCCGGGAGTGCAAGTGTCTCTCTGGGAGTGTGAGAGATTCTCTCTGGGAGTGTGAGAGAGTCTCACTGGGAGTGTGAGAGAGTCTCTCTGGGAGTGTGAGAGAGTCTCTCTGGGAGTGTGAGAGAGTCTCTCTGGTAGTGTGAGAGATTCTCTCTGGGAGTGCGAGGATCTCTCTGGTAGTGTGAGAGAGATTCTCTGGGATTGTGAGAGAGTCTCTCTGGGAGTGTGACCGTCTCTCTGGGAGTGCGAGAGAAGCTCTCTGGGAGTGTGAGAGTATCTCTTGGAGTGCGAGGGTCTCACTGGGAGTATGAGAGAGTCTCTCTGGGAGTGTGAGAGAGTCTCTCTGGGAGTGAGAGAGTCTCTCTGGGAGTGCGAGGATCTCTCTGGTAGTGTGAGAGAGACTCTCTGGGAGTGTGAGAGAATCTCTCTGGGAGTGTGAGAGAGTCTCTCTGGGAGTGTGAGAGAGTCTCTCTGGGAGTGCGAGAGAATCTCTCTGGGAGTGTGAGAGACTCTCTGGGAGTGCAAGGCTCTCAGTGGGAGTGCGAGTGGTCTCTGGGAGTGTGAGAGTCTCTCTGGGAGTGCGAGGGTCTCTCTGGGAGTGTGAGAGAGTCTATCTCGGAGTGTGAGCGTCTCTCTGGGAGTGTGAGAGAGTCTATCTGGGAGTGTGAGCGTCTCTCTGGGAGTGTGAGAGAGTCTCTGGGAGTGTGAGAGTTTTTATCTGGGAGTGTGAGAGCGTCTCTGTGGGAGTGTGAGTGTCTCTCTGGGAGTGTGAGAGAGTCTCTCTGTGAGTGTGAGAGTTTCTCTCTGGGAGTGTGAGAGAGTCTCTCTGGGCGTGTGAGAGAGTCTCTCTGGAAGTTTGAGAGAGTCTGTCTGGGAGTGAGTGTGTGTCTCTGGGAGTGAGAGGTTCTCCCTGGGAGTGCAAGGGTCTCACTGGGAGTTCGAGAGTCTCTCTGGGAGTGAAAGAGTCTCTCTGGGACTGTGAGAGTCTCTCTGGGAGTGCGAGAGTCTCTCTGGGAGTTCAAGGGTCTCACTGGGAGTGTGAAGGGTCTCTGGCAGTGTGAGAGTCTCTCTGGGAGTGCGAGGGTCTCTCTGGGAGTGCGAGAGAGTCTATCTCGGAGTGTGAGCGTCTCTCTGGGAGTGTGAGAGAGTCTATCTGGGAGTGTGAGCGTCTCTCTGGGAGTGTGAGGGTCTCTCTGGGAGTGTGAGAGAGTCTCTCTGGGAGTGTGAGAGAGTCTATCTGGGAGTGTGAGCGTCTCTCTGGGAGTGTGAGAGAGTCTATCTGGGAGTGTGAGCGTATCTCTGGGAGTGTGAGCGTCTCTCTGTGAGTGCGAGAGAATCTCTCTGGGAGTGTGAGAGAGTCTCTCTGGGCGTGTGAGAGAGTCTCTCTGGAAGTGTGAGAGAGTCTCTCTGGGAGTGAGTGTGTGTCTCTGGGAGTGAGAGGTTCTCTCTGGGAGTGCAAGGGTCTCACTGGGAGTTCTAGAGTCTCTCTGGGAGTGAAAGAGTCTCTCTGGGACTGTGAGAGTCTCTCTGGGAGTGTGAGAGTCTCTCTGGGAGTGCGAGAGAGACTCTCTGGGAGTGTGAGAGAGTCTCTCTGGGAGTGTGAGAGAGTCTCTCTGGGAGTGTGAGCGTGTCTCTGGGTGTTAGCGTCCCTCTGGGAGTGTGAGAGAGTCTCTCTGGGAGTGTGAGCGTCTCTCTGGGAGTGTGAGAGAGTCTCTGTGGGAGTGTGAGGGTCTCTCTGGGAGTGTGAGAGAGTCTCTCTGGGAGTGTGAGAGAGTCTATCTGGGAGTGTGAGCGTCTCTCTGGGAGTGTGAGAGAGTCTATCTGGGAGTGTGAGAGAGTCTCTGTGGGAGTGTGATCGTCTCTCTGGGAGTGTGAGAGAGTCTCTCTGGGAGTGTGAGGGTCTCTCTGGCGGTGCAAGTGAATCTCTCTGTGAGTGTGACAGTTTCTCTCTGGGAGTGTGAGAGAGTCTCTCTGGGAGTGATTGTGTGTCTCTGGGAGTGAAAGGCTCTCTCTGGGAGTGCAAGGGTCTCACTGGGAGTTCGAGAGTCTCTCTGGGAGTGAAAGAGTCTCTCTGGGACTGTGAGATTCTCTCTGGGAGTGTGAGAGTCTCTCTGGGAGTGCAAGGGTCTCACTGGGAGTGTGAGGGGTCTCTGGCAGTGTGAGAGTCTCTCTGGGAGTGCGAGGGTCTCTCTGGGAGTGCGAGAGAGTCTATCTCGGAGTGTGAGCGTCTCTCTGGGAGTGTGAGAGAGTCTATCTGGGAGTGTGAGCGTCTCTCTGGGAGTGTGAGAGAGTCTCTCTGGGAGTGTGAGGGTCTCTCTGCGAGTGTGAGAGAGTCTCTCTGGGAGTGTGAGCGTCTCTCTGTGAGTGCGAGAGAATCTCTCTGGGAGTGTGAGAGAGTCTCTCTGGGCGTGTGAGAGACTCTCTCTGGAAGTGTGAGAGAGTCTCTCTGGGAGTGAGTGTGTGTCTCTGGGAGTGGGAGGTTCTCTCTGGGAGTGCAAGGGTCTCACTGGGAGTTCTAGAGTCTCTCTGGGAGTGAAAGAGTCTCTCTGGGACTGTGAGAGTCTCTCTGGGAGTGCGAGAGTCTCTCTGGGAGTGCAAGGGTCTCACTGGGAGTGTGAGGGGTCTCTTGGAGTGCGAGGGGCTTTCTGGGAGTGAGAGGGTCTCTCTGGGAGTGTGAGAGAGTCTCTCTGGGAGTGTGAGCGTCTCTCTGTGAGTGCGAGAGAATCTCTCTGGGAGTGTGAGAGTTTCTCTCTGGGAGTGTGAGAGAGTCTCTCTGGGCGTGTGAGAGAGTCTCTCTGGAAGTGTGAGAGAGTCTCTCTGGGAGTGAGTGTGTGTCTCTGGGAGTGAGAGGTTCTCTCTGGGAGTGCAAGGGTCTCACTGGGAGTTCTAGAGTCTCTCTGGGAGTGAAAGAGTCTCTCTGGGACTGTGAGAGTCTCTCTGGGAGTGCGAGAGTCTCTTTGGGAGTGCAAGGGTCTCACTAGGAGTGTGAGGGTTCTCTTGGAGTGCGAGGGGCTTTCTGGGAGTGAGAGGGTCTCTCTGGGAGTGTGAGAGAGTCTCTCCGGGAGTGTGAGAGAATCTCTCTGGGAGTGCGAGGGTCTCACTTGGAGTGTGAGAGAGTCTCTCTGGGAGTGTGATAGAGTCTCTTTGGGAGTGAGAGGGTCTGTGTGGGAGTGCAAAGGTGTCTCTGGGAGAGCGAGAGAGTCACTGGGAGTGTGAGTGGTTCTCATTGGGCGTGTGAGAGAGTCTCTCTGGGAGTGTGATAGAATCTCTCTGGGCGTGTGAGAGAATCTCTCTGCGAGTGCGAGGGTGTCTTTGGGAGTGAGAGGGTGTCTCTGGGAGTGAGAGGGTGTCTCTGGGAGTGTGAGGGTCTCTCTGGGATGCAAGGGTCTCTCTGGGAGTGCTAAGGTCTCACTGGGAGTGGGAGAGTCTCACTGTGAGTGCGAGAGTCTCACTGGGCGTGTGAGGTGTCTCTGGGAGTGCCAGGGTGTCTCTGGGAGTGTGAGAGTCTCTCTGGGAGTGTGAGGGGTCTATGGGTGTGCGGGGGGTCTCGGGGAGTTTAAAAATTTCTCTGGGAGTGCAAGGGTGTCTCTGGGAGTGTGAGGCTGTCTCTGGGAGTGCGATAGTCTCACTGGGAGTGTGAGAGTCTCTCTGGGAGTGTGGGAGAGTCTCTCTGGGAGTGCAAGGGTCTCTGTGGGAGTGTGAGAGTGTCTAACTGGGAGTGTGAGAGAGTCTCTCTGGGAGTGCGAGGATCTCTCTGGTAGTGTGAGAGAGACTCTCTGTGAGTGTGAGAGAGTCTCTCTGGGAGTGTGAGAGAGACTCTCTGGGAGTGTGAGAGAGTCTCTCTGGGAGTGTGAGAGAGTCCCTCTGGGAGTGTGAGCGTGTCTCTGGGAGTGTGAGAGAGTCTCTCTGGGAGTGTGAGAGAGTCTCTCTGGGAGTGTGAGCGTCCCTCTGGGAGTGTGAGAGAGTCTCTCTGGGAGTGTGAGGGTCTCTCTGGGAGTGTGAGAGAGTCTCTCTGGGAGTGTGAGAGAGACTCTCTGTGAGTGTGAGAGAGTCTCTCTGGGAGTGTGAGAGAGACTCTCTGGGAGTGTGAGAGAGTCTCTCTGGGAGTGTGAGAGAGTCTCTCTGGGAGTGTGAGCGTCTCTCTGGGTGTGAGCGTCTCTCTGGGAGTGTGAGGTAGTCTCTCTGGGAGTGTGAGACAGTCTCTCTGGGAGTGTGTGCGTCTCTCTGGGAGTGTGAGAGAGTCTCTCTGGGAGTGTGAGAGAGTCTCTCTGGGAGTGTGAGAGAGTCTATCTGGGAGTGTGAGAGAGTCTCTCTGGGAGTGTGAGCGTCTCTCTGGGAGTGTGAGAGAGTCTCTCTGGGAGTGTGATGGTCTCTCTGGGAGTGTGAGAGAGTCTCTGTGGGAGTGTGAGGGTCTCTCCGGGAGTGTGAGAGAGTCTATCTGGGAGTGTGAGCGTCTCTCTGGGAGTGTGAGAGAGTCTATCTGGGAGTGTGAGAGAGTCTCTGTGGGAGTGTGTTCGTCTCTCTGGGAGTGTGAGAGAGTCTCTCTGGGAGTGTGAGAGTCTCTCTGGGAGTGCAAGAGAATCTCTCTGTGAGTGTGAGAGTTTCTCTCTGGGAGTGTGAGTGAGTCTCTCTGGGAGTGAGTGTGTGTCTCTGGGAGTAAGAGTTCTCTCTGGGAGTGCAAGGGTCTCACTGGGAGTTCGAGAGTCTCTCTGGGAGTGAAAGAGTCTCTCTGGGACTGTGAGATTCTCTCTGGGAGTGTGAGAGTCTCTCTGGGAGTGCAAGGGTCTCACTGGGAGTGTGAGGGGTCTCTGGCAGTGTGAGAGTCTCTCTGGGAGTGCGAGAGAGTCTATCTGGGAGTGTGAGCGTCTCTCTGGGAGTGTGAGAGAGTCTCTCTGGGAGTGTGAGGGTCTCTCTGGGAGTGTGAGAAAGTCTCTCTGGGAGTGTGAGCGTCTCTCTGTGAGTGTGAGAGAATCTCTCTGGGAGTGTGAGAGAGTCTCTCTGGGCGTGTGAGAGAGTCTCTCTGGAAGTGTGAGAGAGTCTCTCTGGGAGTGAGTGTGTGTCTCTGGGAGTGGGAGGTTCTCTCTGGGAGTGCAAGGGTCTCACTGGGAGTTCTAGAGTCTCTCTGGGAGTGAAAGAGTCTCTCTGGGACTGTGAGAGTCTCTCTGGGAGTGCGAGAGTCTCTCTGGGAGTGCAAGGGTCTCACTGGGCGTGTGAGGGGTCTCTTGGAGTGCGAGGGGCTTTCTGGGAGTGAGAGGGTCTCTCTGGGAGTGTGAGAGAGTCTCTCTGGGAGTGTGAGCGTCTCTCTGTGAGTGCGAGAGAATCTCTCTGGGAGTGTGAGAGTTTCTCTCTGGGAGTGTGAGAGAGTCTCTCTGGGCGTGTGAGAGAGTCTCTCTGGAAGTGTGAGAGAGTCTCTCTGGGAGTGAGTGTGTGTCTCTGGGAGTGAGAGGTTCTCTCTGGGAGTGCAAGGGTCTCACTGGGAGTTCTAGAGTCTCTCTGGGAGTGAAAGAGTCTCTCTGGTACTGTGAGAGTCTCTCTGGGAGTGCGAGAGTCTCTCTGGGAGTGCAAGGGTCTCACTAGGAGTGTGAGGGTTCTCTTGGAGTGCGAGGGGCTTTCTGGGAGTGAGAGGGTCTCTCTGGGAGTGTGAGAGAGTCTCTCCGGGAGTGTGAGAGAATCTCTCTGGGAGTGCGAGGGTCTCACTTGGAGTGTGAGAGAGTCTCTCTGGGAGTGTGATAGAGTCTCTTTGGGAGTGAGAGGGTCTGTGTGGGAGTGCAAAGGTGTCTCTGGGAGAGCGAGAGAGTCACTGGGAGTGTGAGAGGTTCTCATTGGGCGTGTGAGAGAGTCTCTCTGGGAGTGTGATAGAATCTCTCTGGGCGTGTGAGAGAATCTCTCTGCGAGTGCGAGGGTGTCTTTGGGAGTGAGAGGGTGTCTCTGGGAGTGAGAGGGTGTCTCTGGGAGTGTGAGGGTCTCTCTGGGATGCAAGGGTCTCTCTGGGAGTGCTAAGGTCTCACTGGGAGTGGGAGAGTCTCACTGTGAGTGCGAGAGTCTCACTGGGCGTGTGAGGTGTCTCTGGGAGTGCGATGGTCGCACTGGGAGTGTGAGAGTCTCTCTGGGAGGGTGAGAGAGTCTCTCCGGGAGTGCAAGTGTCTCTCTGGGAGTGTGAGAGTCTCTCTGGGAGTGTGAGAGAGTCTCACTGGGAGTGTGAGAGAGTCTCTCTGGGAGTGTGAGAGAGTCTCTCTGGGAGTGTGAGAGAGTCTCTCTGGGAGTGTGAGAGATTCTCTCTGGGAGTGCGAGGATCTCTCTGGTAGTGTGAGAGAGACTCTCTGGGAGTGTGAGAGAGTCTATCTGAGTGTGTGAGAGAGTCTCTCTGGGAGTGTGAGCGTCTCTCTGGGAGTGTGGGAGAGTCCATCTGGGAGTGTGAACCTCTCTCTGGGAGTGTGAGAGAGTCTCTCTGGGAGTGTGAGAGAGTCTATCTGGGAGTGTGAGAGAGTCTCTCTGGGAGTGTGAGCATCTCTCTGGGAGAGTGAGAGAGTCTCTCTGGGAGTGTGAGGGTCTCTCTGGGAGTGTGAGAGAGTCTCTCTGGGAGTGTGAGCGTCTCTCTGTGAGTGCGAGAGAATCTCTCTGGGAGTGTGAGAGAGTCTCTCTGGGAGTGTGAGAGAGTCTCTCTGGGCGTGTGAGAGAGTCTCTCTGGGAGTGTGAGAGAGTCTCTCTGGGAGTGAGAGTGTGTCTCTGGGAGTGAGAGGTTCTCTCTGGGAGTACAAGGGTCTCACTGGGAGTTTGAGAGTCTCTCTGGGAGTGTAAGAGTCTCTCTGGTACTGTGAGAGTCTCTCTGGGAGTGTGAGAGTCTCTCTGTGAGTGCGAGAGTATCTCTCTGGGAGTGTGAGTGAGTCTGTCTGGGAGTGTGAGAGGTTCTCTCTGGGCGTGTGAGAGAATCTCTCTGCGAGTGCGAGGGTGTCTTTGGGAGTGAGAGGGTGTCTCTGGGAGTGAGAGGGTGTCTCTGGGAGTGTGAGGGTTTCTCTGGGATGCAAGGGTCTCTCTGGGAGTGCTAGGGTCTCACTGGGAGTGTGAGAGTCTCACTGGGAGAGCGAGAGTCTCACTGGGAGTGTGAGGGGTCTCTGGGAGTGCCAGGGTGTCTCTCGGAGTGTGAGAGTCTCTCTGGGAGTGCAAGAGTCTCTCTGGGAATGCGAGGGGTCTATGGGTGTGCGGGGGGTCTTTGGGAGTTCGGAAATCTCTCTGGGAGTGCAAGGGTGTCTCTGGGAGTGTGAGGCTGTCTCTGGGAGTGTGATGGTCGCACTGGGAGTGTGAGAGTCTCTCTGTGAGTGTGAGAGAGTCTCTCCGGGAGTGCAAGTGTCTCTCTGGGAGTGTGAGAGATTCTCTCTGGGAGTGTGAGAGAGTCTCACTGGGAGTGTGAGAGAGTCTCTCTGGGAGTGTGAGAGAGTCTCTCTGGGAGTGTGAGAGAGTCTCTCTGGTAGTGTGAGAGATTCTCTCTGGGAGTGCGAGGATCTCTCTGGTAGTGTGAGAGAGATTCTCTGGGATTGTGAGAGAGTCTCTCTGGGAGTGTGACCGTCTCTATGGGAGTGCGAGAGAAGCTCTCTGGGAGTGTGAGAGAGTCTCTCTGGGAGTGTGAGAGAGTCTCTCTGGGAGTGCGAGAGAATCTCTCTGGGAGTGTGAGAGACTCTCTGGGAGTGCAAGGCTCTCACTGGGAGTGCGAGTGGTCTCTGGGAGTGTGAGAGTCTCTCTGGGAGTGCGAGGGTCTCTCTGGGAGTGTGAGAGAGTCTATCTCGGAGTGTGAGCGTCTCTCTGGGAGTGTGAGAGAGTCTATCTGGGAGTGTGAGCGTCTCTCTGGGAGTGTGAGAGAGTCTCTGGGAGTGTGAGAGTTTTTATCTGGGAGTGTGAGAGCGTCTCTGTGGGAGTGTGAGTGTCTCTCTGGGAGTGTGAGAGAGTCTCTCTGTGAGTGTGAGAGTTTCTCTCTGGGAGTGTGAGAGAGTCTCTCTGGGCGTGTGAGAGAGTCTCTCTGGAAGTTTGAGAGAGTCTGTCTGGGAGTGAGTGTGTGTCTCTGGGAGTGAGAGGTTCTCCCTGGGAGTGCAAGGGTCTCACTGGGAGTTCGAGAGTCTCTCTGGGAGTGAAAGAGTCTCTCTGGGACTGTGAGAGTCTCTCTGGGAGTGCGAGAGTCTCTCTGGGAGTTCAAGGGTCTCACTGGGAGTGTGAAGGGTCTCTGGCAGTGTGAGAGTCTCTCTGGGAGTGCGAGGGTCTCTCTGGGAGTGCGAGAGAGTCTATCTCGGAGTGTGAGCGTCTCTCTGGGAGTGTGAGAGAGTCTATCTGGGAGTGTGAGCGTCTCTCTGGGAGTGTGAGGGTCTCTCTGGGAGTGTGAGAGAGTCTCTCTGGGAGTGTGAGAGAGTCTATCTGGGAGTGTGAGCGTCTCTCTGGGAGTGTGAGAGAGTCTATCTGGGAGTGTGAGCGTATCTCTGGGAGTGTGAGCGTCTCTCTGTGAGTGCGAGAGAATCTCTCTGGGAGTGTGAGAGAGTCTCTCTGGGCGTGTGAGAGAGTCTCTCTGGAAGTGTGAGAGAGTCTCTCTGGGAGTGAGTGTGTGTCTCTGGGAGTGAGAGGTTCTCTCTGGGAGTGCAAGGGTCTCACTGGGAGTTCTAGAGTCTCTCTGGGAGTGAAAGAGTCTCTCTGGGACTGTGAGAGTCTCTCTGGGAGTGTGAGAGTCTCTCTGGGAGTGCGAGAGAGACTCTCTGGGAGTGTGAGAGAGTCTCTCTGGGAGTGTGAGAGAGTCTCTCTGGGAGTGTGAGCGTGTCTCTGGGTGTTAGCGTCTCTCTGGGAGTGTGAGAGAGTCTCTCTGGGAGTGTGAGCGTCTCTCTGGGAGTGTGAGAGAGTCTCTCTGGGAGTGTGAGGGTCTCTCTGGGAGTGTGAGAGAGTCTCTCTGGGAGTGTGAGAGAGTCTATCTGGGAGTGTGAGCGTCTCTCTGGGAGTGTGAGAGAGTCTATCTGGGAGTGTGAGAGAGTCTCTGTGGGAGTGTGATCGTCTCTCTGGGAGTGTGAGAGAGTCTCTCTGGGAGTGTGAGGGTCTCTCTGGCGGTGCAAGTGAATCTCTCTGTGAGTGTGACAGTTTCTCTCTGGGAGTGTGAGAGAGTCTCTCTGGGAGTGATTGTGTGTCTCTGGGAGTGAAAGGCTCTCTCTGGGAGTGCAAGGGTCTCACTGGGAGTTCGAGAGTCTCTCTGGGAGTGAAAGAGTCTCTCTGGGACTGTGAGATTCTCTCTGGGAGTGTGAGAGTCTCTCTGGGAGTGCAAGGGTCTCACTGGGAGTGTGAGGGGTCTCTGGCAGTGTGAGAGTCTCTCTGGGAGTGCGAGGGTCTCTCTGGGAGTGCGAGAGAGTCTATCTCGGAGTGTGAGCGTCTCTCTGGGAGTGTGAGAGAGTCTATCTGGGAGTGTGAGCGTCTCTCTGGGAGTGTGAGAGAGTCTCTCTGGGAGTGTGAGGGTCTCTCTGCGAGTGTGAGAGAGTCTCTCTGGGAGTGTGAGCGTCTCTCTGTGAGTGCGAGAGAATCTCTCTGGGAGTGTGAGAGAGTCTCTCTGGGCGTGTGAGAGACTCTCTCTGGAAGTGTGAGAGAGTCTCTCTGGGAGTGAGTGTGTGTCTCTGGGAGTGGGAGGTTCTCTCTGGGAGTGCAAGGGTCTCACTGGGAGTTCTAGAGTCTCTCTGGGAGTGAAAGATTCTCTCTGGGACTGTGAGAGTCTCTCTGGGAGTGCGAGAGTCTCTCTGGGAGTGCAAGGGTCTCACTGGGAGTGTGAGGGGTCTCTTGGAGTGCGAGGGGCTTTCTGGGAGTGAGAGGGTCTCTCTGGGAGTATGAGAGAGTCTCTCTGGGAGTGTGAGAGAGTCTCTCTGGGAGTGAGAGAGTCTCTCTGGGAGTGCGAGGATCTCTCTGGTAGTGTGAGAGAGACTCTCTGGGAGTGTGAGAGAATCTCTCTGGGAGTGTGAGAGAGTCTCTCTGGGAGTGTGAGAGAGTCTCTCTGGGAGTGCGAGAGAATCTCTCTGGGAGTGTGAGAGACTCTCTGGGAGTGCAAGGCTCTCACTGGGAGTGCGAGTGGTCTCTGGGAGTGTGAGAGTCTCTCTGGGAGTGCGAGGGTCTCTCTGGGAGTGTGAGAGAGTCTATCTCGGAGTGTGAGCGTCTCTCTGGGAGTGTGAGAGAGTCTATCTGGGAGTGTGAGCGTCTCTCTGGGAGTGTGAGAGAGTCTCTGGGAGTGTGAGAGTTTTTATCTGGGAGTGTGAGAGCGTCTCTGTGGGAGTGTGAGTGTCTCTCTGGGAGTGTGAGAGAGTCTCTCTGTGAGTGTGAGAGTTTCTCTCTGGGAGTGTGAGAGAGTCTCTCTGGGCGTGTGAGAGAGTCTCTCTGGAAGTTTGAGAGAGTCTGTCTGAGAGTGAGTGTGTGTCTCTGGGAGTGAGAGGTTCTCCCTGGGAGTGCAAGGGTCTCACTGGGAGTTCGAGAGTCTCTCTGGGAGTGAAAGAGTCTCTCTGGGACTGTGAGAGTCTCTCTGGGAGTGCGAGAGTCTCTCTGGGAGTTCAAGGGTCTCACTGGGAGTGTGAAGGGTCTCTGGCAGTGTGAGAGTCTCTCTGGGAGTGCGAGGGTCTCTCTGGGAGTGCGAGAGAGTCTATCTCGGAGTGTGAGCGTCTCTCTGGGAGTGTGAGAGAGTCTATCTGGGAGTGTGAGCGTCTCTCTGGGAGTGTGAGGGTCTCTCTGGGAGTGTGAGAGAGTCTCTCTGGGAGTGTGAGAGAGTCTATCTGGGAGTGTGAGCGTCTCTCTGGGAGTGTGAGAGAGTCTATCTGGGAGTGTGAGCGTATCTCTGGGAGTGTGAGCGTCTCTCTGTGAGTGCGAGAGAATCTCTCTGGGAGTGTGAGAGAGTCTCTCTGGGCGTGTGAGAGAGTCTCTCTGGAAGTGTGAGAGAGTCTCTCTGGGAGTGAGTGTGTGTCTCTGGGAGTGAGAGGTTCTCTCTGGGAGTGCAAGGGTCTCACTGGGAGTTCTAGAGTCTCTCTGGGAGTGAAAGAGTCTCTCTGGGACTGTGAGAGTCTCTCTGGGAGTGTGAGAGTCTCTCTGGGAGTGCGAGAGAGACTCTCTGGGAGTGTGAGAGAGTCTCTCTGGGAGTGTGAGAGAGTCTCTCTGGGAGTGTGAGCGTGTCTCTGGGTGTTAGCGTCTCTCTGGGAGTGTGAGAGAGTCTCTCTGGGAGTGTGAGCGTCTCTCTGGGAGTGTGAGAGAGTCT
This sequence comes from Carcharodon carcharias, assembly GCF_017639515.1. NCBI lineage: Eukaryota > Metazoa > Chordata > Chondrichthyes > Lamniformes > Lamnidae > Carcharodon > Carcharodon carcharias. The sequence continues at coordinate 270,277,209 of NC_054467.1, forward strand.
CTGTGGGAGTGTGAGGGTCTCTCTGGGAGTGTGAGAGAGTCTCTCTGGGAGTGTGAGAGAGTCTATCTGGGAGTGTGAGCGTCTCTCTGGGAGTGTGAGAGAGTCTATCTGGGAGTGTGAGAGAGTCTCTGTGGGAGTGTGATCGTCTCTCTGGGAGTGTGAGAGAGTCTCTCTGGGAGTGTGAGGGTCTCTCTGGCGGTGCAAGTGAATCTCTCTGTGAGTGTGACAGTTTCTCTCTGGGAGTGTGAGAGAGTCTCTCTGGGAGTGATTGTGTGTCTCTGGGAGTGAAAGGCTCTCTCTGGGAGTGCAAGGGTCTCACTGGGAGTTCGAGAGTCTCTCTGGGAGTGAAAGAGTCTCTCTGGGACTGTGAGATTCTCTCTGGGAGTGTGAGAGTCTCTCTGGGAGTGCAAGGGTCTCACTGGGAGTGTGAGGGGTCTCTGGCAGTGTGAGAGTCTCTCTGGGAGTGCGAGGGTCTCTCTGGGAGTGCGAGAGAGTCTATCTCGGAGTGTGAGCGTCTCTCTGGGAGTGTGAGAGAGTCTATCTGGGAGTGTGAGCGTCTCTCTGGGAGTGTGAGAGAGTCTCTCTGGGAGTGTGAGGGTCTCTCTGCGAGTGTGAGAGAGTCTCTCTGGGAGTGTGAGCGTCTCTCTGTGAGTGCGAGAGAATCTCTCTGGGAGTGTGAGAGAGTCTCTCTGGGCGTGTGAGAGACTCTCTCTGGAAGTGTGAGAGAGTCTCTCTGGGAGTGAGTGTGTGTCTCTGGGAGTGGGAGGTTCTCTCTGGGAGTGCAAGGGTCTCACTGGGAGTTCTAGAGTCTCTCTGGGAGTGAAAGATTCTCTCTGGGACTGTGAGAGTCTCTCTGGGAGTGCGAGAGTCTCTCTGGGAGTGCAAGGGTCTCACTGGGAGTGTGAGGGGTCTCTTGGAGTGCGAGGGGCTTTCTGGGAGTGAGAGGGTCTCTCTGGGAGTGTGAGAGAGTCTCTCTGGGAGTGTGAGCGTCTCTCTGTGAGTGCGAGAGAATCTCTCTGGGAGTGTGAGAGTTTCTCTCTGGGAGTGTGAGAGAGTCTCTCTGGGCGTGTGAGAGAGTCTCTCTGGAAGTGTGAGAGAGTCTCTCTGGGAGTGAGTGTGTGTCTCTGGGAGTGAGAGGTTCTCTCTGGGAGTGCAAGGGTCTCACTGGGAGTTCTAGAGTCTCTCTGGGAGTGAAAGAGTCTCTCTGGGACTGTGAGAGTCTCTCTGGGAGTGCGAGAGTCTCTTTGGGAGTGCAAGGGTCTCACTAGGAGTGTGAGGGTTCTCTTGGAGTGCGAGGGGCTTTCTGGGAGTGAGAGGGTCTCTCTGGGAGTGTGAGAGAGTCTCTCCGGGAGTGTGAGAGAATCTCTCTGGGAGTGCGAGGGTCTCACTTGGAGTGTGAGAGAGTCTCTCTGGGAGTGTGATAGAGTCTCTTTGGGAGTGAGAGGGTCTGTGTGGGAGTGCAAAGGTGTCTCTGGGAGAGCGAGAGAGTCACTGGGAGTGTGAGTGGTTCTCATTGGGCGTGTGAGAGAGTCTCTCTGGGAGTGTGATAGAATCTCTCTGGGCGTGTGAGAGAATCTCTCTGCGAGTGCGAGGGTGTCTTTGGGAGTGAGAGGGTGTCTCTGGGAGTGAGAGGGTGTCTCTGGGAGTGTGAGGGTCTCTCTGGGATGCAAGGGTCTCTCTGGGAGTGCTAAGGTCTCACTGGGAGTGGGAGAGTCTCACTGTGAGTGCGAGAGTCTCACTGGGCGTGTGAGGTGTCTCTGGGAGTGCCAGGGTGTCTCTGGGAGTGTGAGAGTCTCTCTGGGAGTGTGAGGGGTCTATGGGTGTGGGGGGGGTCTCGGGGAGTTTAAAAATTTCTGTGGGAGTGCAAGGGTGTCTCTGGGAGTGTGAGGGTGTCTCTGGGAGTGCGATAGTCTCACTGGGAGTGTGAGAGTCTCTCTGGGAGTGTGGGAGAGTCTCTCTGGGAGTGCAAGGGTCTCTGTGGGAGTGTGAGAGTGTCTAACTGGGAGTGTGAGAGAGTCTCTCTGGGAGTGCGAGGATCTCTCTGGTAGTGTGAGAGAGACTCTCTGTGAGTGTGAGAGAGTCTCTCTGGGAGTGTGAGAGAGACTCTCTGGGAGTGTGAGAGAGTCTCTCTGGGAGTGTGAGAGAGTCCCTCTGGGAGTGTGAGCGTGTCTCTGGGTGTGAGCGTCTCTCTGGGAGTGTGAGATAGTCTATCTGGGAGTGTGAGAGAGTCTCCCTGGGAGTGTGAGCGTCTCTCTGGGAGTGTGAGAGAGTCTCTCTGGGAGTGTGAGAGAGTCTCTCTGGGAGTGTGAGCGTCCCTCTGGGAGTGTGAGAGAGTCTCTCTGGGAGTGTGAGGGTCTCTCTGGGAGTGTGAGAGAGACTCTCTGTGAGTGTGAGAGAGTCTCTCTGGGAGTGTGAGAGAGACTCTCTGGGAGTGTGAGAGAGTCTCTCTGGGAGTGTGAGAGAGTCTCTCTGGGAGTGTGAGCGTCTCTCTGGGTGTGAGCGTCTCTCTGGGAGTGTGAGGTAGTCTCTCTGGGAGTGTGAGACAGTCTCTCTGGGAGTGTGTGCGTCTCTCTGGGAGTGTGAGAGAGTCTCTCTGGGAGTGTGAGAGAGTCTCTCTGGGAGTGTGAGAGAGTCTATCTGGGAGTGTGAGAGAGTCTCTCTGGGAGTGTGAGCGTCTCTCTGGGAGTGTGAGAGAGTCTCTCTGGGTGTGTGATGGTCTCTCTGGGAGTGTGAGAGAGTCTCTGTGGGAGTGTGAGGGTCTCTCCGGGAGTGTGAGAGAGTCTATCTGGGAGTGTGAGCGTCTCTCTGGGAGTGTGAGAGAGTCTATCTGGGAGTGTGAGAGAGTCTCTGTGGGAGTGTGATCGTCTCTCTGGGAGTGTGAGAGAGTCTCTCTGGGAGTGTGAGAGTCTCTCTGGGAGTGCAAGAGAATCTCTCTGTGAGTGTGAGAGTTTCTCTCTGGGAGTGTGAGTGAGTCTCTCTGGGAGTGAGTGTGTGTCTCTGGGAGTAAGAGTTCTCTCTGGGAGTGCAAGGGTCTCACTGGGAGTTCGAGAGTCTCTCTGGGAGTGAAAGAGTCTCTCTGGGACTGTGAGATTCTCTCTGGGAGTGTGAGAGTCTCTCTGGGAGTGCAAGGGTCTCACTGGGAGTGTGAGGGGTCTCTGGCAGTGTGAGAGTCTCTCTGGGAGTGCGAGAGAGTCTATCTGGGAGTGTGAGCGTCTCTCTGGGAGTGTGAGAGAGTCTCTCTGGGAGTGTGAGGGTCTCTCTGGGAGTGTGAGAAAGTCTCTCTGGGAGTGTGAGCGTCTCTCTGTGAGTGTGAGAGAATCTCTCTGGGAGTGTGAGAGAGTCTCTCTGGGCGTGTGAGAGAGTCTCTCTGGAAGTGTGAGAGAGTCTCTCTGGGAGTGAGTGTGTGTCTCTGGGAGTGGGAGGTTCTCTCTGGGAGTGCAAGGGTCTCACTGGGAGTTCTAGAGTCTCTCTGGGAGTGAAAGAGTCTCTCTGGGACTGTGAGAGTCTCTCTGGGAGTGCGAGAGTCTCTCTGGGAGTGCAAGGGTCTCACTGGGCGTGTGAGGGGTCTCTTGGAGTGCGAGGGGCTTTCTGGGAGTGAGAGGGTCTCTCTGGGAGTGTGAGAGAGTCTCTCTGGGAGTGTGAGCGTCTCCCTGTGAGTGCGAGAGAATCTCTCTGGGAGTGTGAGAGTTTCTCTCTGGGAGTGTGAGAGAGTCTCTCTGGGCGTGTGAGAGAGTCTCTCTGGAAGTGTGAGAGAGTCTCTCTGGGAGTGAGTGTGTGTCTCTGGGAGTGAGAGGTTCTCTCTGGGAGTGCAAGGGTCTCACTGGGAGTTCTAGAGTCTCTCTGGGAGTGAAAGAGTCTCTCTGGGACTGTGAGAGTCTCTCTGGGAGTGCGAGAGTCTCTCTGGGAGTTCAAGGGTCTCACTGGGAGTGTGAGGGGTCTCTGGCAGTGTGAGAGTCTCTCTGGGATTGAGAGGGTCTCTCTGGGAGTGTGAGAGAGTCTATCTGGGAGTGTGAGCGTCTCTCTGGGAGTGTGAGGGTCTCTCTGGGAGTGTGAGAGAGTCTCTCTGGGAGTGTGAGAGAGTCTATCTGGGAGTGTGAGCGTCTCTCTGGGAGTGTGAGAGAGTCTATCTGGGAGTGTGAGCGTATCTCTGGGAGTGTGAGCGTCTCTCTGTGAGTGCGAGAGAATCTCTCTGGGAGTGTGAGAGAGTCTCTCTGGAAGTGTGAGAGAGTCTCTCTGGGAGTGAGTGTGTGTCTCTGGGAGTGAGAGGTTCTCTCTGGGAGTGCAAGGGTCTCACTGGGAGTTCTAGAGTCTCTCTGGGAGTGAAAGAGTCTCTCTGGGACTGTGAGAGTCTCTCTGGGAGTGTGAGAGTCTCTCTGGGAGTGCAAGGGTCTCATTGGGAGTGTGAGGGGTCTCTTGGAGTGCGAGGGGCTTTCTGGGAGTGAGAGGGTCTCTCTGGGAGTGTGAGAGGGTCTCTCTGGGAGTGTGAGAGAGTCTCTCCGGGAGTGTGAGAGAATCTCTCTGGGAGTGCGAGGGTCTCACTTGGAGTGTGAGAGAGTCTCTCTGGGAGTGTGATAGAGTCTCTTTGGGAGTGAGAGGGTCTGTGTGGGAGTGCAACGGTGTCTCTGGGAGAGCGAGAGAGTCACTGGGAGTGTGAGAGAGTCTCTCTGGGAGTGTGAGCGTCTCTCTGGGAGTGTGAGAGAGTCTCTCTGGGAGTGTGATGGTCTCTCTGGGAGTGCGAGAGAGTCTCTGTGGGAGTGTGAGGGTCTCTCCGGGAGTGTGAGAGAGTCTATCTGGGAGTGTGAGCGTCTCTCTGGGAGTGTGAGAGAGTCTATCTGGGAGTGTGAGAGAGTCTCTGTGGGAGTGTGATCGTCTCTCTGGGAGTGTGAGAGAGTCTCTCTGGGAGTGTGAGAGTCTCTCTGGGAGTGCAAGAGAATCTCTCTGTGAGTGTGAGAGTTTCTCTCTGGGAGTGTGAGTGAGTCTCTCTGGGAGTGAGTGTGTGTCTCTGGGAGTAAGAGTTCTCTCTGGGAGTGCAAGGGTCTCACTGGGAGTTCGAGAGTCTCTCTGGGAGTGAAAGAGTCTCTCTGGGACTGTGAGAGTCTCTCTGGGAGTGTGAGAGTCTCTCTGGGAGTGCAAGGGTCTCACTGGGAGTGTGAGGGGTCTCTGGCAGTGTGAGAGTCTCTCTGGGAGTGCGAGGGTCTCTCTCGGAGTGCGAGAGAGTCTATCTCAGAGTGTGAGCGTCTCTCTGGGAGTGTGAGAGAGTCTATCTGGGAGTGTGAGCGTCTCTCTGGGAGTGTGAGAGAGTCTCTCTGGGAGTGTGAGGGTCTCTCTGGGAGTGTGAGAAAGTCTCTCTGGGAGTGTGAGCGTCTCTCTGTGAGTGTGAGAGAATCTCTCTGGGAGTGTGAGAGAGTCTCTCTGGGCGTGTGAGAGAGTCTCTCTGGAAGTGTGAGAGAGTCTCTCTGGGAGTGAGTGTGTGTCTCTGGGAGTGGGAGGTTCTCTCTGGGAGTGCAAGGGTCTCACTGGGAGTTCTAGAGTCTCTCTGGGAGTGAAAGAGTCTCTCTGGGACTGTGAGAGTCTCTCTGGGAGTGCGAGAGTCTCTCTGGGAGTGCAAGGGTCTCACTGGGCGTGTGAGGGGTCTCTTGGAGTGCGAGGGGCTTTCTGGGAGTGAGAGGGTCTCTCTGGGAGTGTGAGAGAGTCTCTCTGGGAGTGTGAGCGTCTCCCTGTGAGTGCGAGAGAATCTCTCTGGGAGTGTGAGAGTTTCTCTCTGGGAGTGTGAGAGAGTCTCTCTGGGCGTGTGAGAGAGTCTCTCTGGAAGTGTGAGAGAGTCTCTCTGGGAGTGAGTGTGTGTCTCTGGGAGTGAGAGGTTCTCTCTGGGAGTGCAAGGGTCTCACTGGGAGTTCTAGAGTCTCTCTGGGAGTGAAAGAGTCTCTCTGGGACTGTGAGAGTCTCTCTGGGAGTGCGAGAGTCTCTCTGGGAGTTCAAGGGTCTCACTGGGAGTGTGAGGGGTCTCTGGCAGTGTGAGAGTCTCTCTGGGAGTGCGAGGGTCTCTCTGGGAGTGTGAGAGAGTCTATCTGGGAGTGTGAGCGTCTCTCCGGGAGTGTGAGGGTCTCTCTGGGAGTGTGAGAGAGTCTCTCTGGGAGTGTGAGAGAGTCTATCTGGGAGTGTGAGCGTCTCTCTGGGAGTGTGAGAGAGTCTATCTGGGAGTGTGAGCGTATCTCTGGGAGTGTGAGCGTCTCTCTGTGAGTGCGAGAGAATCTCTCTGGGAGTGTGAGAGAGTCTCTCTGGGCGTGTGAGAGAGTCTCTCTGGAAGTGTGAGAGAGTCTCTCTGGAAGTGTGAGAGAGTCTCTCTGGGAGTGAGTGTGTGTCTCTGGGAGTGAGAGGTTCTCTCTGGGAGTGCAAGGGTCTCACTGGGAGTTCTAGAGTCTCTCTGGGAGTGAAAGAGTCTCTCTGGGACTGTGAGAGTCTCTCTGGGAGTGTGAGAGTCTCTCTGGGAGTGCAAGGGTCTCACTGGGAGTGTGAGGGGTCTCTTGGAGTGCGAGGGGCTTTCTGGGAGTGAGAGGGTCTCTCTGGGAGTGTGAGAGGGTCTCTCTGGGAGTGTGAGAGAGTCTCTCCGGGAGTGTGAGAGAATCTCTCTGGGAGTGCGAGGGTCTCACTTGGAGTGTGAGAGAGTCTCTCTGGGAGTGTGATAGAGTCTCTTTGGGAGTGAGAGGGTCTGTGTGGGAGTGCAACGGTGTCTCTGGGAGAGCGAGAGAGTCACTGGGAGTGTGAGAGGTTCTCACTGGGCGTGTGAGAGAGTCTCTCTGGGAGTGTGATAGAATCTCTCTGGGAGTGTGAGAGAGTCTCTCTGAGAGTGTGAGAGAGTCTCTCTGGGAGTGTGAGAGACTCTCTCTGGGCGTGCGAGAGTATCTCATTGGGTGTGCGAGGGTGTCTTTGGGATTGAGAGTGTGTCTCCGGGAGTGTGAGGGTCTCTCTGGGAGTGCAAGGGTCTCACTGGGAGTTTGATAGCCTCTCTGGGAGTGTGAGCGTCTCTCTGGGAGTGTGAGATAGTCTCTCTGGGAGTGTGAGGGTCTCTCTGGGTGTGTGATAGAGATCTCTGGGAGTGAGAGGGTGTCTCTGGGAGTGCGAGGGTGTCTCCAGGAGTGTGAGAGATTCTCTCTGGGAGTGTGAGAGAGTCTCTCTGGAAGTGTGAGAGGTTCTCTCTGGGCGTGTGAGAGAATCTCTCTGCGAGTGCGAGGGTGTCTTTGGGAGTGAGAGGGTGTCTCTGGGAGTGAGAGGGTGTCTCTGGGAGTGTGAGGGTCTCTCTGGGATGCAAGGGTCTCTCTGGGAGTGCTAAGGTCTCACTGGGAGTGTGAGAGTCTCACTGGGAGTTCGAGAGTCTCACTGGGCGTGTGAGGTGTCTGTTGGAGTGCCAGGCTGTCTCTGGGAGTGTGAGAGTCTCTCTGGGAGTGCGAGGGTCTCTCTGGGAGTGTGAGGGGTCTATGGGTGTGCGGGGGGTCTCGGGGAGTTTAAAAATTTCTCTGGGAGTGCAAGGGTGTCTCTGGGAGTGTGAGGCTGTCTCTGGGAGTGTGGGAGAGTCTCTCTGGGAGTGCAAGGGTCTCTGTGGGAGTCTGAGAGTGTCTAACTGGGAGTGTGAGAGAGTCTCTCTGGGAGTGCGAGGATCTCTCTGGTAGTGTGAGAGAGACTCTCTGTGAGTGTGAGAGAGTCTCTCTGGGAGTGTGAGAGAGACTCTCTGTGAGTGTGAGAGAGTCTCTCTGGGAGTGTGAGAGAGTCTCTCTGGGAGTGTGAGCGTGTCTCTGGGTGTGAGCGTCTCTCTGGGAGTGTGAGAGAGTCTCTCTGGGAGTGTGAGCGTCTCTCTGGGAGTGTGAGAGAGTCTCTGTGGGAGTGTGAGGGTCTCTCTGGGAGTGTGAGAGAGTCTCTCTGGGAGTGTGAGAGAGTCTATCTGGGAGTGTGAGCGTCTCTCTGGGAGTGTGAGAGAGTCTATCTGGGAGTGTGAGAGAGTCTCTGTGGGAGTGTGATCGTCTCTCTGGGAGTGTGAGAGAGTCTCTCTGGGAGTGTGAGGGTCTCTCTGGCAGTGCAAGTGAATCTCTCTGTGAGTGTGAGAGTTTCTCTCTGGGAGTGTGAGAGAGTCTCTCTGGGAGTGATTGTGTGTCTCTGGGAGTGAAAGGCTCTCTCTGGGAGTGCAAGGGTCTCACTGGGAGTTCGAGAGTCTCTCTGGGAGTGAAAGAGTCTCTCTGGGACTGTGAGATTCTCTCTGGGAGTGTGAGAGTCTCTCTGGGAGTGCAAGGGTCTCACTGGGAGTGTGAGGGGTCTCTGGCAGTGTGAGAGTCTCTCTGGGAGTGCGAGGGTCTCTCTGGGAGTGCGAGAGAGTCTATCTCGGAGTGTGAGCGTCTCTCTGGGAGTGTGAGAGAGTCTATCTGGGAGTGTGAGCGTCTCTCTGGGAGTGTGAGAGAGTCTGTCTGGGAGTGTGAGGGTCTCTCTGCGAGTGTGAGAGAGTCTCTCTGGGAGTGTGAGCGTCTCTCTGTGAGTGCGAGAGAATCTCTCTGGGAGTGTGAGAGAGTCTCTCTGGGCGTGTGAGAGACTCTCTCTGGAAGTGTGAGAGAGTCTCTCTGGGAGTGAGTGTGTGTCTCTGGGAGTGGGAGGTTCTCTCTGGGAGTGCAAGGGTCTCACTGGGAGTTCTAGAGTCTCTCTGGGAGTGAAAGATTCTCTCTGGGACTGTGAGAGTCTCTCTGGGAGTGCGAGAGTCTCTCTGGGAGTGCAAGGGACTCACTGGGAGTGTGAGGGGTCTCTTGGAGTGCGAGGGGCTTTCTGGGAGTGAGAGGGTCTCTCTGGGAGTGTGAGAGTGTCTCTCTGGGAGTGTGAGCGTCTCTCTGTGAGTGCGAGAGAATCTCTCTGGGAGTGTGAGAGTTTCTCTCTGGGAGTGTGAGAGAGTCTCTCTGGGCGTGTGAGAGAGTCTCTCTGGAAGTGTGAGAGAGTCTCTCTGGGAGTGAGTGTGTGTCTCTGGGAGTGAGAGGTTCTCTCTGGGAGTGCAAGGGTCTCACTGGGAGTTCTAGAGTCTCTCTGGGAGTGAAAGAGTCTCTCTGGGACTGTGAGAGTCTCTCTGGGAGTGCGAGAGTCTCTCTGGGAGTGCAAGGGTCTCACTAGGAGTGTGAGGGTTCTCTTGGAGTGCGAGGGGCTTTCTGGGAGTGAGAGGGTCTCTCTGGGAGTGTGAGAGAGTCTCTCCGGGAGTGTGAGAGAATCTCTCTGGGAGTGCGAGGGTCTCACTTGGAGTGTGAGAGAGTCTCTCTGGGAGTGTGATAGAGTCTCTTTGGGAGTGAGAGGGTCTGTGTGGGAGTGCAAAGGTGTCTCTGGGAGAGCGAGAGAGTCACTGGGAGTGTGAGAGGTTCTCATTGGGCGTGTGAGAGAGTCTCTCTGGGAGTGTGACAGAATCTCTCTGGGCGTGTGAGAGAATCTCTCTGCGAGTGCGAGGGTGTCTTTGGGAGTGAGATGGTGTCTCTGGGAGTGAGAGGGTGTCTCTGGGAGTGTGAGGGTCTCTCTGGGATGCAAGGGTCTCTCTGGGAGTGCTAAGGTCTCACTGGGAGTGGGAGAGTCTCACTGTGAGTGCGAGAGTCTCACTGGGCGTGTGAGGTGTCTCTGGGAGTGCCAGGGTGTCTCTGGGAGTGTGAGAGTCTCTCTGGGAGTGCGAGGGTCTCTCTGGGAGTGTGAGGGGTCTATGGGTGTGCGGGGGGTCTCGGGGAGTTTAAAAATTTCTCTGGGAGTGCAAGGGTGTCTCTGGGAGTGTGAGGCTGTCTCTGGGAGTGCGATAGTCTCACTGGGAGTGTGAGAGTCTCTCTGGGAGTGTGGGAGAGTCTCTCTGGGAGTGCAAGGGTCTCTGTGGGAGTGTGAGAGTGTCTAACTGGGAGTGTGAGAGAGTCTCTCTGGGAGTGCGAGGATCTCTCTGGTAGTGTGAGAGAGACTCTCTGTGAGTGTGAGAGAGTCTCTCTGGGAGTGTGAGAGAGACTCTCTGGGAGTGTGAGAGAGTCTCTCTGGGAGTGTGAGAGAGTCCCTCTGGGAGTGTGAGCGTGTCTCTGGGTGTGAGCGTCTCTCTGGGAGTGTGAGATAGTCTATCTGGGAGTGTGAGAGAGTCTCCCTGGGAGTGTGAGCGTCTCTCTGGGAGTGTGAGAGAGTCTCTCTGGGAGTGTGAGAGAGTCTCTCTGGGAGTGTGAGCGTCCCTCTGGGAGTGTGAGAGAGTCTCTCTGGGAGTGTGAGGGTCTCTCTGGGAGTGTGAGAGAGACTCTCTGTGAGTGTGAGAGAGTCTCTCTGGGAGTGTGAGAGAGACTCTCTGGGAGTGTGAGAGAGTCTCTCTGGGAGTGTGAGAGAGTCTCTCTGGGAGTGTGAGCGTCTCTCTGGGTGTGAGCGTCTCTCTGGGAGTGTGAGATAGTCTCTCTGGGAGTGTGAGACAGTCTCTCTGGGAGTGTGTGCGTCTCTCTGGGAGTGTGAGAGAGTCTCTCTGGGAGTGTGAGAGAGTCTCTCTGGGAGTGTGAGAGTGTCTATCTGGGAGTGTGAGAGAGTCTCTCTGGGAGTGTGAGCGTCTCTCTGGGAGTGTGAGAGAGTCTCTCTGGGAGTGTGATGGTCTCTCTGGGAGTGTGAGAGAGTCTCTGTGGGAGTGTGAGGGTCTCTCCGGGAGTGTGAGAGAGTCTATCTGGGAGTGTGAGCGTCTCTCTGGGAGTGTGAGAGAGTCTATCTGGGAGTGTGAGAGAGTCTCTGTGGGAGTGTGATCGTCTCTCTGGGAGTGTGAGAGAGTCTCTCTGGGAGTGTGAGAGTCTCTCTGGGAGTGCAAGAGAATCTCTCTGTGAGTGTGAGAGTTTCTCTCTGGGAGTGTGAGTGAGTCTCTCTGGGAGTGAGTGTGTGTCTCTGGGAGTAAGAGTTCTCTCTGGGAGTGCAAGGGTCTCACTGGGAGTTCGAGAGTCTCTCTGGGAGTGTGAGAGTCTCTCTGGGAGTGCAAGGGTCTCACTGGGAGTGTGAGGGGTCTCTGGCAGTGTGAGAGTCTCTCTGGGAGTGCGAGGGTCTCTCTGGGAGTGCGAGAGAGTCTATCTCGGAGTGTGAGCGTCTCTCTGGGAGTGTGAGAGAGTCTATCTGGGAGTGTGAGCGTCTCTCTGGGAGTGTGAGAGAGTCTCTCTGGGAGTGTGAGGGTCTCTCTGGGAGTGTGAGAAAGTCTCTCTGGGAGTGTGAGCGTCTCTCTGTGAGTGTGAGAGAATCTCTCTGGGAGTGTGAGAGAGTCTCTCTGGACGTGTGAGAGAGTCTCTCTGGAAGTGTGAGAGAGTCTCTCTGGGAGTGAGTGTGTGTCTCTGGGAGTGGGAGGTTCTCTCTGGGAGTGCAAGGGTCTCACAGGGAGTTCTAGAGTCTCTCTGGGAGTGAAAGAGTCTCTCTGGGACTGTGAGAGTCTCTCTGGGAGTGCGAGAGTCTCTCTGGGAGTGCAAGGGTCTCACTGGGCGTGTGAGGGGTCTCTTGGAGTGCGAGGGGCTTTCTGGGAGTGAGAGGGTCTCTCTGGGAGTGTGAGAGAGTCTCTCTGGGAGTGTGAGCGTCTCCCTGTGAGTGCGAGAGAATCTCTCTGGGAGTGTGAGAGTTTCTCTCTGGGAGTGTGAGAGAGTCTCTCTGGGCGTGTGAGAGAGTCTCTCTGGAAGTGTGAGAGACTCTCTCTGGGAGTGAGTGTGTGTCTCTGGGAGTGAGAGGTTCTCTCTGGGAGTGCAAGGGTCTCACTGGGAGTTCTAGAGTCTCTCTGGGAGTGAAAGAGTCTCTCTGGGACTGTGAGAGTCTCTCTGGGAGAGCGAGAGTCTCTCTGGGAGTGCAAGGGTCTCACTAGGAGTGTGAGGGTTCTCTTGGAGTGCGAGGGGCTTTCTGGGAGTGAGAGGGTCTCTCTGGGAGTGTGAGAGGGTCTCTCTGGGAGTGTGAGAGAGTCTCTCCGGGAGTGTGAGAGAATCTCTCTGGGAGTGCGAGGGTCTCACTTGGAGTGTGAGAGGGTCTCTCTGGGAGTGTGAGAGAGTCTCTCCGGGAGTGTGAGAGAATCTCTCTGGGAGTGCGAGGGTCTCACTTGGAGTGTGAGAGAGTCTCTCTGGGAGTGTGAGAGTTTCTCTCTGGGAGTGTGAGAGAGTCTCTCTGGGCGTGTGAGAGAGTCTCTCTGGAAGTGTGAGAGAGTCTCTCTGGGAGTGAGTGTGTGTCTCTGGGAGTGAGAGGTTCTCTCTGGGAGTGCAAGGGTCTCACTGGGAGTTCTAGAGTCTCTCTGGGAGTGAAAGAGTCTCTCTGGGACTGTGAGAGTCTCTCTGGGAGTGCGAGAGTCTCTCTGGGAGTGCAAGGGTCTCACTAGGAGTGTGAGGGTTCTCTTGGAGTGCGAGGGGCTTTCTGGGAGTGAGAGGGTCTCTCTGGGAGTGTGAGAGGGTCTCTCTGGGAGTGTGAGAGAGTCTCTCCGGGAGTGTGAGAGAATCTCTCTGGGAGTGCGAGGGTCTCACTTGGAGTGTGAGAGAGTCTCTCTGGGAGTGTGATAGAGTCTCTTTGGGAGTGAGAGGGTCTGTGTGGGAGTGCAAAGGTGTCTCTGGGAGAGCGAGAGAGTCACTGGGAGTGTGAGAGGTTCTCACTGGGCGTGTGAGAGAGTCTCTCTGGGAGTGTGATAGAATCTCTCTGGGCGTGTGAGAGAATCTCTCTGCGAGTGCGAGGGTGTCTTTGGGAGTGAGATGGTGTCTCTGGGAGTGAGAGGGTGTCTCTGGGAGTGTGAGGGTCTCTCTGGGATGCAAGGGTCTCTCTGGGAGTGCTAAGGTCTCACTGGGAGTGTGAGAGTCTCACTGGGAGTGCGAGAGACTCACTGGGCGTGTGAGGTGTCTCTGGGAGTGCCAGAGTGTCTCTGGGAGTGTGAGAGTCTCTCTGGGAGTGCGAGGGTCTCTCTGGGAGTGTGAGGGGTCTATGGGTGTGCGGGGGGTCTCGGGGAGTTTAAAAATTTCTCTGGGAGTGCAAGGGTGTCTCTGGGAGTGTGAGGCTGTCTCTGGGAGTGCGATAGTCTCACTGGGAGTGTGAGAGTCTCTCTGGGAGTGTGGGAGAGTCTCTCTGGGAGTGCAAGGGTCTCTGTGGGAGTGTGAGAGTGTCTAACTGGGAGTGTGAGAGTGTCTCTCTGGGAGTGCGAGGATCTCTCTGGTAGTGTGAGAGAGACTCTCTGTGAGTGTGAGAGAGTCTCTCTGGGAGTGTGAGAGAGACTCTCTGGGAGTGTGAGAGACTCTCTCTGGGAGTGTGAGAGAGTCCCTCTGGGAGTGTGAGCGTCTCTCTGGGTGTGAGCGTCTCTCTGGGAGTGTGAGATCGTCTCTCTGGGAGTGTGAGAGAGTCTCCCTGGGAGTGTGAGCGTCTCTCTGGGAGTGTGAGAGAGTCTCTCTGGGAGTGTGAGAGAGTCTCTCTGGGAGTGTGAGAGAGTCTATCTGGGAGTGTGAGAGAGTCTCTCTGGGAGTGTGAGCGTCCCTCTGGGAGTGTGAGAGAGTCTCTCTGGGAGTGTGAGGGTCTCTCTGGGAGTGTGAGAGAGACTCTCTGTGAGTGTGAGAGAGTCTCTCTGGGAGTGTGAGAGAGACTCTCTGGGAGTGTGAGAGAGTCTCTCTGGGAGTGTGAGAGAGTCTCTCTGGGAGTGTGAGGGAGTCTCTCTGGGAGTGTGAGGGTCTCTCTGGGAGTGTGATAGAGATCTCTGGGAGTGAGAGGGTCTCTCTGGGAGTGCGAGGGTGTCTCCAGGAGTGTGAGAGATTCTCTCTGGGAGTGTGAGAGAGTCTCTCTGGAAGTGTGAGAGGTTCTCTCTGGGCGTGTGAGAGAATCTCTCTGCGAGTGCGAGGGTGTCTTTGGGAGTGAGAGGGTGTCTCTGGGAGTGAGAGGGTGTCTCTGGGAGTGTGAGGGTCTCTCTGGGATGCAAGGGTGTCTCTGGGAGTGCTAAGGTCTCACTGGGAGTGTGAGAGTCTCACTGGGAGTGCGAGAGTCTCACTGGGCGTGTGAGGTGTCTCTGGGAGTGCCAGAGTGTCTCTGGGAGTGCGAGAGTCTCTCTGGGAGTGTGAGGGGTCTATGGGTGTGCGGGGGGTCTTGGGGAGTTTAAAAATTTCTCTGGGAGTGCAAGGGTGTCTCTGGGAGTGTGAGGCTGTCTCTGGGAGTGCGATAGTCTCACTGGGAGTGTGAGAGTCTCTCTGGGAGTGTGGGAGAGTCTCTCTGGGAGTGTGAGAGAGTCTCTCTGGGAGTGTGAGAGAGTCTCCCTGGGAGTGTGAGCGTCTCTCTGGGACTGTGAGAGAGTCTCTCTGGGAGTGTGAGAGAGTCTCTCTGGGAGTGTGAGAGAGTCTATCTGGGAGTGTGAGAGAGTCTCTCTGGGAGTGTGAGCGTCCCTCTGGGAGTGTGAGAGAGTCTCTCTGGGAGTGTGAGAGAGTCTCCCTGGGAGTGTGAGCGTCTCTCTGGGAGTGTGAGAGAGTCTCTCTGGGAGTGTGAGAGAGACTCTCTGGGAGTGTGAGAGAGTCTCTCTGGGAGTGTGAGAGAGTCTCTCTGGGAGTGTGAGCGTCTCTCTGGGTGTGAGCGTCTCTCTGGGAGTGTGAGATAGTCTCTCTGGGAGTGTGAGACAGTCTCTCTGGGAGTGTGAGCGTCTATCTGGGAGTGTGAGAGAGTCTCTCTGGGAGTGTGAGAGAGTCTCTCTGGGAGTGTGAGAGAGTCTATCTGGGAGTGTGAGAGAGTCTCTCTGGGAGTGTGATCGTCTCTCTGGGAGTGTGAGAGAGTCTCTCTGGGAGTGTGAGGGTCTCTCTGGGAGTGCAAGAGAATCTCTCTGTGAGTGTGAGAGTTTCTCTCTGGGAGTGTGAGTGAGTCTCTCTGGGAGTGAGTGTGTTTCTCTGCGAGTAAGAGGTTCTCTCTGGGAGTGCAAGGGTCTCACTGGGAGTTCGAGAGTCTCTCTGGGAGTGAAAGAGTCTCTCTGGGACTGTGAGAGTCTCTCTGGGAGTGTGAGAGTCTCTCTGGGAGTGCAAGGGTCTCACTGGGAGTGTGAGGGGTCTCTGGCAGTGTGAGAGTCTCTCTGGGAGTGCGAGGGTCTCTCTGGGAGTGCGAGAGAGTCTATCTCGGAGTGTGAGCGTCTCTCTGGGAGTGTGAGAGAGTCTATCTGGGAGTGTGAGCATCTCTCTGGGAGTGTGAGAGAGTCTCTCTGGGAGTGTGAGGGTCTCTCTGGGAGTGTGAGAGAGTCTCTCTGGGAGTGTGAGCGTCTCTCTGTGAGTGTGAGAGAATCTCTCTGGGAGTGTGAGAGAGTCTCTCTGGGCGTGTGAGAGAGTCTCTCTGGAAGTGTGAGAGAGTCTCTCTGGGAGTGAGTGTGTGTCTCTGGGAGTGGGAGGTTCTCTCTGGGAGTGCAAGGGTCTCACTGGGAGTTCTAGAGTCTCTCTGGGAGTGAAAGAGTCTCTCTGGGACTGTGAGAGTCTCTCTGGGAGTGCGAGAGTCTCTCTGGGAGTGCAAGGGTCTCACTGGGAGTGTGAGGGGTCTCTTGGAGTGCGAGGGGCTTTCTGGGAGTGAGAGGGTCTCTCTGGGAGTGTGAGAGAGTCTCTCTGGGAGTGTGAGCGTCTCTCTGTGAGTGCGAGAGAATCTCTCTGGGAGTGTGAGAGTTTCTCTCTGGGAGTGTGAGAGAGTCTCTCTGGGCGTGTGAGAGAGTCTCTCTGGAAGTGTGAGAGAGTCTCTCTGGGAGTGAGTGTGTGTCTCTGGGAGTGAGAGGTTCTCTCTGGGAGTGCAAGGGTCTCACTGGGAGTTCTAGAGTCTCTCTGGGAGTGAAAGAGTCTCTCTGGGACTGTGAGAGTCTCTCTGGGAGTGCGAGAGTCTCTCTGGGAGTGCAAGGGTCCCACTAGGAGTGTGAGGGTTCTCTTGGAGTGCGAGGGGCTTTCTGGGAGTGAGAGGGTCTCTCTGGGAGTGTGAGAGGGTCTCTCTGGGAGTGTGAGAGGGTCTCTCTGGGAGTGTGAGAGAGTCTCTCCGGGAGTGTGAGAGAATCTCTCTGGGAGTGCGAGGGTCTCACTTGGAGTGTGAGAGAGTCTCTCTGGGAGTGTGATAGAGTCTCTTTGGGAGTGAGAGGGTATGTGTGGGAGTGCAAAGGTGTCTCTGGGAGAGCGAGAGAGTCACTGGGAGTGTGAGAGGTTCTCACTGGGCGTGTGAGGGAGTCTCTCTGGGAGTGTGATAGAATCTCTCTGGGAGTTTGAGAGAGTCTTTCTGAGAGTGTGAGAGAGTCTCTCTGGGAGTGTGAGAGACTCTCTCTGGGAGTGCGAGAGTATCTCATTGGGTGTGCGAGGGTGTCTTTGGGATTGAGAGTGTGTCTCCGGGAGTGTGAGGGTCTCTCTGGGAGTGCAAGGGTCTCACTGGGAGTTTGATAGCCTCTTTGGGAGTGTGAGCGTCTCTCTGGGAGTGTGAGATAGTCTCTCTGGGAGTGTGAGGGAGTCTCTCTGGGAGTGTGAGGGTCTCTCTGGGAGTGTGATAGAGATCTCTGGGAGTGAGAGGGTCTCTCTGGGAGTGCGAGGGTGTCTCCAGGAGTGTGAGAGATTCTCTCTGGGAGTGTGAGAGAGTCTCTCTGGAAGTGTGAGAGGTTCTCTCTGGGCGTGTGACAGAATCTCTCTGCGAGTACGAGGGTGTCTTTGGGAGTGAGAGGGTGTCTCTGGGAGTGAGAGGGTGTCTCTGGGAGTGTGAGGGTCTCTCTGGGATGCAAGGGTCTCTCTGGGAGTGCTAAGGTCTCACTGGGAGTGTGAGAGTCTCACTGGGAGTGCGAGAGTCTCACTGGGCGTGTGAGGTGTCTCTGGGAGTGCCAGGGTGTCTCTGGGAGTGTGAGAGTCTCTCTGGGAGTGCGAGGGTCTCTCTGGGAGTGTGAGGGGTCTATGGGTGTGCGGGGGGTCTCGGGGAGTTTAAATATTTCTCTGGGAGTGCAAGGGTGTCTCTGGGAGTGTGAGGCTGTCTCTGGGCGTGCGATAGTCTCACTGAGAGTGTGAGAATCTCTCTGGGAGTGTGGGAGAGTCTCTCTGGGAGTGCAAGGGTCTCTGTGGGAGTGTGAGAGTGTCTAACTGGGAGTGTGAGAGAGTCTCTCTGGGAGTGCGAGGATCTCTCTGGTAGTGTGAGAGAGACTCTCTGTGAGTGTGAGAGAGTCTCTCTGGGAGTGTGAGAGAGACTCTCTGGGATTGTGAGAGAGTCTCTCTGGGAGTGTGAGAGAGTCTCTCTGGGAGTGTGAGCGTCTCTCAGGGTGTGAGCGTCTCTCTGGGAGTTTGACATAGTCTCCCTGGGAGTGTGAGAGAGTGTCTCTGGGAGTGTGAGCGTCTCTCTGGGAGTGTGAGAGAATCTCTCTGGGAGTGTGAGAGAGTCTCTCTGGGAGTGTGAGAGAGTCTATCTGGGAGTGTGAGAGAGTCTCTCTGGGAGTGTGAGCGTCCCTCTGGGAGTGTGAGAGAGTCTCTCTGGGAGTGTGAGGGTCTCTCTGGGAGTGTGAGAGAGACTCTCTGTGAGTGTGAGAGAGTCTCTCTGGGAGTGTGAGAGAGACTCTCTGGGAGTGTGAGAGAGTCTCTCTGGGAGTGTGAGAGAGTCTCTCTGGGAGTGTGAGCGTCTCTCTGGGTGTGAGCGTCTCTCTGGGAGTGTGAGATAGTCTCTCTGGGAGTGTGAGACAGTCTCTCTGGGAGTGTGAGCGTCTCTCTGGGAGTGTGAGAGAGTCTCTCTGGGAGTGTGAGAGAGTCTCTCTGGGAGTGTGAGAGAGTCTCTCTGGGAGTGTGAGAGAGTCTATCTGGGAGTGTGAGAGAGTCTCTCTGGGAGTGTGAGCGTCTCTCTGTGAGTGTGAGAGAATCTCTCTGGGAGTGTGAGAGAGTCTCTCTGGGCGTGTGAGAGAGTCTCTCTGGAAGTGTGAGAGAGTCTCTCTGGGAGTGAGTGTGTGTCTCTGGGAGTGGGAGGTTCTCTCTGGGAGTGCAAGGGTCTCACTGGGAGTTCTAGAGTCTCTCTGGGAGTGAAAGAGTCTCTCTGGGACTGTGAGAGTCTCTCTGGGAGTGCGAGAGTCTCTCTGGGAGTGCAAGGGTCTCACTGGGAGTGTGAGGGGTCTCTTGGAGTGCGAGGGGCTTTCTGGGAGTGAGAGGGTCTCTCTGGGAGTGTGAGAGAGTCTCTCTGGGAGTGTGAGCGTCTCTCTGTGAGTGCGAGAGAATCTCTCTGGGAGTGTGAGAGTTTCTCTCTGGGAGTGTGAGAGAGTCTCTCTGGGCGTGTGAGAGAATCTCTCTGGAAGTGTGAGAGAGTCTCTCTGGGAGTGAGTGTGTGTCTCTGGGAGTGAGAGGTTCTCTCTGGGAGTGCAAGGGTCTCACTGGGAGTTCTAGAGTCTCTCTGGGAGTGAAAGAGTCTCTCTGGGACTGTGAGAGTCTCTCTGGGAGTGCGAGAGTCTCTCTGGGAGTGCAAGGGTCTCACTCGGAGTGTGAGGGGTCTCTTGGAGTGCGAGGGGCTTTCTGGGAGTGAGAGGGTCTCTCTGGGAGTGTGAGAGGGTCTCTCTGGGAGTGTGAGAGAGTCTCTCCGGGAGTGTGAGAGAATCTCTCTGGGAGTGCGAGGGTCTCACTTGGAGTGTGAGAGAGTCTCTCTGGGAGTGTGATAGAGTCTCTTTGGGAGTGAGAGGGTCTGTGTGGGAGTGCAACGGTGTCTCTGGGAGAGCGAGAGAGTCACTGGGAGTGTGAGAGGTTCTCACTGGGCGTGTGAGTCTCTCTGGGAGTGTGATAGAATCTCTCTGGGAGTGTGAGAGAGTCTCTCTGAGAGTGTGAGAGAGTCTCTCTGGGAGTGTGAGAGACTCTCTCTGGGAGTGCGAGAGTATCTCATTGGGTGTGCGAGGGTGTCTTTGGGATTGAGAGTGTGTCTCCGGGATTGTGAGGGTCTCTCTGGGAGTGCAAGGGTCTCACTGGGAGTTTGATAGCCTCTTTGGGAGTGTGAGCGTCTCTCTGGGAGTGTGAGATAGTCTCTCTGGGAGTGTGAGGGAGTCTCTCTAGGAGTGTGAGGGTCTCTCTGGGAGTGTGATAGAGATCTCTGGGAGTGAGAGGGTCTCTCTGGGAGTGTGATAGAGATCTCTGGGAGTGAGAGGGTGTCTCTGGGAGTGCGAGGGTGTCTCCAGGAGTGTGAGAGATTCTCTCTGGGAGTGTGAGAGAGTCTCTCTGGAAGTGTGAGAGGTTCTCTCTGGGCGTGTGAGAGAATCTCTCTGCGAGTGCGAGGGTGTCTTTGGGAGTGAGAGGGTGTCTCTGGGAGTGAGAGGGTGTCTCTGGGAGTGTGAGGGTCTCTCTGGGATGCAAGGGTCTCTCTGGGAGTGCTAAGGTCTCACTGGGAGTGGGAGAGTCTCACTGGGAGTGCGAGAGTCTCACTGGGCGTGTGAGGTGTCTCTGGGAGTGCCAGGGTGTCTCTGGGAGTGTGAGAGTCTCTCTGGGAGTGCGAGGGTCTCTCTGGGAATGTGAGGGGTCTATGGGTGTGCGGTGGGTCTCGGGGAGTTTAAAAATTTCTCTGGGATTGCAAGGGTGTCTCTGGGAGTGTGAGGCTGTCTCTGGGAGTGCGATAGTCTCACTGGGAGTGTGAGAGTCTCTCTGGGAGTGTGGGAGAGTCTCTCTGGGAGTGCAAGGGTCTCTGTGGGAGTGTGAGAGTGTCTAACTGGGAGTGTGAGAGAGTCTCTCTGGGAGTGCGAGGATCTCTCTGGTAGTGTGAGAGAGACTCTCTGTGAGTGTGAGAGAGTCTCTCTGGGAGTGTGAGAGAGACTCTCTGGGATTGTGAGAGAGTCTCTCTGGGAGTGTGAGAGAGTCTCTCTGGGAGTGTGACCGTCTCTCTGGGTGTGAGCGTCTCTCTGGGAGTGTGAGATAGTCTCTCTGGGAGTGTGAGAGAGTCTCTCTGGGAGTGTGAGCGTCTCTCTGGGAGTGTGAGAGAGTCTCTCTGGGAGTGTGAGAGAGTCTCTCTGGGAGTGTGAGAGAGTCTATCTGGGAGTGTGAGAGAGTCTCTCTGGGAGTGTGAGCGTCCCTCTGGGAGTGTGAGAGAGTCTCTCTGGGAGTGTGAGGGTCTCTCTGGGAGTGTGAGAGAGACTCTCTGTGAGTGTGAGAGAGTCTCTCTGGGAGTGTGAGAGAGACTCTCTGTGAGTGTGAGAGAGTCTCTCTGGGAGTGTGAGAGAGTCTCTCTGGGAGTGTGAGCGTCTCTCTGGGTGTGAGCGTCTCTCTGGGAGTGTGAGATAGTCTCTCTGGGAGTGTGAGACAGTCTCTCTGGGAGTGTGAGCGTCTCTCTGGGAGTGTGAGAGAGTCTCTCTGGGAGTGTGAGAGAGTCTCTCTGGGAGTGTGAGAGAGTCTATCTGGGAGTGTGAGAGAGTGTCTTTGGGAGTGTGAGCGTCTCTCTGGGAGTGTGAGAGAGTCTCTCTGGGAGTGTGAGGGTCTCTCTGGGAGTGTGAGAGAGTCTCACTGGTCGTGTGAGAGAGTCTCTCTGGGAGTGCGAGGATCTCTCTGGTAGTGTGAGAGTGTCTCTCTGTGAGTGTGAGAGAGTCTCTCTGGTAGTATGAGAGAGACTCTCTGGGTGTGTGAGAGAGTCTGTCTGGAAGTGTGAGAGAGTCTCTCTGGGAGTGTGAGAAAGTCTCTCTGGGAGTGTGAGAGAGTCTCTCTGGGAGTGTGAGAGAGTCTCTCTAGGAGTGTGAGAGTATCTCTTGGATTGCGAAGGTCTCAGTGGGAGTATGAGGGGTCTCTGGGAGTGCGAGAGTCTCTCTGGGAGTGCGCAGGTGTCTCTGGAAGTGCGAGGGTCTCTCTGGGAGTGCAAGGGTCACACTGGGAGTGCGAGTGGTCTCTGGGAGTTTGAGAGTCTCTCTGGGAGTGCGAGGGTCTCTCTGGGAGTGCGAGGGTCTCTCTGGGTGTGTGAGTGGTCTCTGGAAGTGCGGGAGTCTCTCTGGGAGAGTGAGGGTGTCTCTTGGAGTCTGAGGGGTCTCTGGGAGTGCGAGGGGTCTCTGGGATTTTGCAAATCTCTCTGGGAGTGCAAGGGTGTCTCTGGGAGTGCGAGGCTGTCACTGGTAGTGCGAGGGTCTCTCTGGGAGTGCGAGGGTATCTCTTGGACTGCGAGAGTCTCTCTGGGAGTGTGAGGGTCTCTCTGGGATTGCGATGGTCTCAATGGGAGTTTGAGAGTCTCTCTGGGAGTGTGAGCGTCTCTCTGGGAGTGTGAGAGAGTCTCTCTGGGAGTGTGAGAGAGTCTCTCTGGGAGTGTGAGAGAGTCTCTCCTGGAGTGTGAGCATCTCTCTGGGAGCATGAGAGAGTCTCTATAGGAGTGTGAGGTTCTCTTTGGGCATGCGACCGAGTCTCTCTGGGAGTGTGAGAGAGTCTCTCTGGGAGTGTGAGCGTCTCTCTGGGAGTGTGGGAGAGTCTATCTGGGAGTGTGAACCTCTCTCTGGGAGTGTGAGAGAGTCTCTCTGGGAGTGTGAAAGAGTCTATCTGGGAGTGTGAGAGAGTCTCTCTGGGAGTGTGAGCGTCTCTCTGGGAGTGTGAGAGAGTCTCTCTGGGAGTGTGAGGGTCTCTCTGGGAGTGTGAGAGAGTCTCTCTGGGAGTGTGAGCGTCTCTCTGTGAGTGCGAGAGAATCTCTCTGGGAGTGTGAGAGAGTCTCTCTGGGAGTGTGAGAGAGTCTCTCTGGGAGTGAGAGTGTGTCTCTGGGAGTGAGAGGTTCTCTCTGGGAGTGCAAGGGTCTCACTGGGAGTTTGAGAGTCTCTCTGGGAGTGTAAGAGTCTCTCTGGGACTGTGAGAGTCTCTCTGGGAGTGTGAGAGTCTCTTTGTGAGTGCGAGAGTATCTCTCTGGGAGTGTGAGTGAGTCTGTCTGGGAGTGTGAGAGGTTCTCTCTGGGCGTGTGAGAGAATCTCTCTGCGAGTGCGAGGATTTCTTTGGGAGTGAGAGATTGTCTCTGGGAGTGAGAGGGTGTCTCTGGGAGTGTGAGGGTCTCTCTGGGATGCAAGGGTCTCTCTTGGAGTGCTAGGGTCTCTCTGGGAGTGCGAGAGAGTCTATCTCGGAGTGTGAGCGTCTCTCTGTGAGTGTGACAGAGTCTATCTGGGAGTGTGAGCGTCTCTCTGGGAGTGTGAGAGAGTCTCTCTGGGAGTGTGAGAGAGTCTCTCTGGGAATGTGAGCGTCTCCCTGGGAGTGTGAGAGAGTCTCTCTGGGAGTGTGAGGGTCTCTCTGGGAGTGTGAGAGTGTCTCTCTGGGAGTGTGAGCGTCTCTCTGTGAGTGCGAGAGAATCTCTCTGGGAGTGTGAGAGTTTCTCTCTGGGAGTGTGGGAGAGTCTCTCTGGGCGTGTGAGAGAGTCTCTCTGGAAGTGTGAGAGAGTCTCTCTGGGAGTGAGTGTGTGTCTCTGGGAGTGAGAGGTTCTCTCTGGGAGTGCAAGGGTCTCACAGGGAGTTCTAGAGTCTCTCTGGGAGTGAAAGAGTCTCTCTTTGACTGTGAGAGTCTCTCTGGGAGTGCAAGGGTCTCACTGGGAGTGTGAGGGGTCTCTTGGAGTGCGTGGGGCTTTCTGGGAGTGAGAGGGTCTCTCTGGGAGTGTGAGAGGGTCTCTCTGGGAATGTGAGAGAGTCTCTCTGGGAGTGTGAGAGAATCTCTCTGGGAGTGCGAGGGTCTCACGTGGAGTGTGAGAGACTTTCTATGGGAGTGTGAGAGAGTCTCTTTGGGAGTGAGAGGGTCTGTGTGGGAGTGCAAAGGTGTCTCTGGGAGAGCGAGAGAGTCACTGGGAGTGTGAGAGGTTCTCACTGGGCGTGTGAGAGAGTCTCTCTGGGCGTGTGAGAGACTCTCTCTGGGAGTGCGAGAGTATCTCATTGGTTGTGCGAGGGTGTCTTTGGGATTGAGAGGGTGTCTCCGGGAGTGTGAGGGTCTCTCTGGGAGTGCAAGGGTCTCACTGGGAGTTTGATAGCCTCTCTGGGAGTGTGAGCGTCTCTCTGGGAGTGTGAGATAGTCTCTCTGGGAGTGTGAGAGAGTCTCTCTGGGAGTGTGAGGGTCTCTCTGGGAGTGTGATAGAGTCTCTCTGGGAGTGAGATGGTCTCTCTGCGAGTGCGAGGGTGTCTTTGGGAGTGAGAGGTTGTCTCTGGGAGTGAGAGCGTGTCTCTGGGAGTGTGAGGGTCTCTCTGGGATGCAAGGGTCTCTCTGGGAGTGCTAAGGTCTCACTGGGAGTGTGAGAGTCTCACTGGGAGTGCGAGAGTCTCACTGGGCGTGTGAGGTGTCTCTGGGAGTGCTAGGGTGTCTCTGGGAGTGTGAGAGTCTCTCTGGGAGTGCGAGGGTCTCTCTGGGAGTGCGAGGGGTCTATGGGTGTGCCGGGGGTCTCGGGGAGTTTAATAATTTCTCTGGGAGTGCAAGGGTGTCTCTGGGAGTGTGAGGCTGTCTCTGGGAGTGCGATGGTCTCACTGAGAGTGCGAGAGCCTCTCTGGGAGTGTGGGAGAGTCTCTCTGGGAGTGCAAGGGTCTCTGTGGGAGTGTGAGAGTGTCTCTCTGTGAGTGTGACAGAGTCTCTCTGGGAGTGTGTGGGTCTCTCTGGGAGTGTGAGAGAGTCTCTCTGTGAGTGTGAGAGAGTCTCTCTGGGAGTGATAGGGTGTCTCTGGGAGTGAGAGGGGGTCTCTGGGTGTGCGAGGGTCTCTCTGGGAATGCGGGGTGTCTCTGCGAATGCCTGGGTGTCTCTGGGTGTGTGAGATGTTCTCTCTGGGAATTTGAGAGAGTCTCTCTGGGAGTGTGACGGTCTCTTAGGGAGTGTGAGGGGTCTCTTGGAGTGCGAGGGGCTTTCTGGGAGTGAGAGGGTCTCTCTGGGAGTGAGAGGGTCTCTCTGGGAGTGTGAGAGGGTCTCTCTGGGAGTGTGAGAGGGTCTCTCTGGGAGTGTGAGAGGGTCTCTCTGGGAGTGTGAGAGAGTCTCTCTGGGAGTGTGAGAGAGTCTCTCTGGGAGTGTGAGAGGATCTCTCTGGGAGTGCGAGGGTCTCGCTTGCAGTGTACGAGAGCCTCTCTGGGAGTGTGAGAGAGTCTCTTTGGGAGTGAGAGGGTCTGTCTGGGAGTGCAAAGGTGTCTCTGGGAGTGCGAGAGAGTCACTGGGAGTGTGAGAGGTTCTCTCTGGGCGTGTGAGAGAGTCTCTCTGGGAGTGTGAGAGACTCTCTCTGGGAGTGCGAGAGTATCTCACTGGGAGTGCCAGGATGGCTTTGCGATTGAGAGCGTTTCTCCGGGAGTGTGAGGGTCTCTCTGGGAGTGTGAGGGTCTCTCTGGAAGTGCAAGGGTCTCACTGGGAGTGTGAGGGTCTCTCTGCGAGTATGAGAGTCTCTCTGTGAGTGCAAGAGTGTCTGTTGGAGTGCGAGGGTCCCTCTTGGAGTGCAAGGGTCTCACTGGGAATGCGAGGTGTCTCTGGGAGTGTGAGACCCTCTCTGGGTGTTCGAGGGGTCTCTGGGAGTTCAAAAATCTCTCTGGGAGTGCAGGGGTGTCTCTGGGATTGTGACGCTGTCTCTGGTGGTGCGAGGGTGTCCCTGGGAGTGCGAGGGTCTCTCTGGGTGTGTGACGGTCTCTCTGTGAGTGCAATGGGTCTCTGGGAGTGCGAGGGTCTCTCTGGGAGTGCGAGGGTCTCTCCGGGGGTGTGACGGTCTCTCAGGGAGTGCAAGGGGTCTCTGGGAGTGTGAGATGTTGTCTCTGGAAGTGCAAGGGTCTCACTGGGAGTTCGAGAGAGTCACTGGGCGTGTGAGAGAATCTCTCTGGAAGTGTGAGAGAGTCTCTCTGGGACTGTGAGATGTTCTCTCTGGGAGTGAGTGGGTCTCTCTGTGAGTGTGAGAGAGTCTCTTTGTGTAGGAGGGTGTCTTTGGGAGTGTGAGGTTCTCTCTGGGAGTGCGAGGGTCTCACTGGGAGTTCGAGTGTCTCTCTGGGAATGTGAGAGTCTCTCTGGGACTGTGAGAGTCTCTCTGGGAGCGCGAGAGTCTCTTTGGGAGTGTGAGAGTCTCTCTGAGAGTGTGAGAGGGTCTCTCTGGAAGTGAGATGGTCTCTCTGGGTGTGTGAGAGTGTCTCTCTGGGAGTGTGTGAGTTCTCTGTGTGTGTGAGAGTGTCTCTCTGGGATTGTGAGAGAGTCTCTCTGGGAGAAAGAGGGTGTCTCTGGGAGTGCGAGAGTGAAACTGGGAGTGTGACAGGTTCTCTCTGGGGGTGTGAGAGAGTTTCTCTGGGAGTGAGTGTGTCTCTCTGGGAGTGTGAGTGACTCTCTCTGGGAGCGTGAGAGAGTTTCTCTGTGAGGGTGATGGTGTCTTTGGGAGTGAGAGGGTGTCTCCGGGAGTGTGGGCGTCTCTCTGGGAGTGCAAGGGTCTCACTGGGAGTGTGAGGGTCTCTCTGGGAGTGTGAGAGTCTCTCTGGGAGTGCGAGAATATCTCTTGGATTGCGAGGGTCTCACTGGGAGTGCGAGAGGTCTCTGGGATTGCAAGATTCTCTCTGGGAGTGCGACGGTCTCACTGGGTGTGCGAGGGTTTGCTGGGAGTGCGAGAGTCTCTCTGGGAGTGTGAGGGTGTCGCTGGGAGTGCGAGGGGTATCTGGGAGTTCGAAAACCTCTCTGGGAGTGCAAGGGTGTCTCTGGGTCTGCGAGAGTCTCTCCAGGAGTGAGAGGGTATCTCTGGGAGGGCGAGGGTCTCTCTGGGAGTGCGAGGGTCTCACTGGGAGTGTGAGAGAGACTCTCTGGGAGTGTGAGAAAGTCTCTCTGGGAGTGTGAGTGAGTCTCTCTGGGAGTGTGAGTGAGTCTCTCTGGGAGTGTGAGATAGTCTCTCTGGGAGTGTAAGGGTCTCTCTTGGAGTGTTAGAGAGTCTCTCTGGGAGTGTGAGAGTCTCTCTGGGAGTGTTAGAGAGTCTCTCTGGGAGTGTGAGAGAGTCTCTCTGAGAGTGCGAGGGTGTCTGGGAGTGAGAGTGTGTCTCTGGCAGTTTGAGGGTCTCTCTGAGAGCGTGGCTGAGTCTCTCTTGGAGTGTGAGAGAGTCTCTCTGGGAGTGTGAGCGTCTCTCTGGGAGTGTGAGAGAGTCTCTTTGAGAGTGTGAGGGACTCTCTGGGGGTGTGAGGGTCTCTCTGGGTGTGTGAGAGAGTCTCTTTGGGAGTGTGAGAGACTCTCTCTGGGATTGTGAGAGAGTCTCTCTGTGAGTGAGATGGTCTCTCTGGGAGTGTGAGGGTGTCTCTGGGATTGCAAAGGTGTCCATGGGAGTGCGAGGGTTTCTCTGGGAATGTGAGGGAGTCTCTCTGGCAGTGTGAGATAGTCTCTCTGGGAGTGTGAGAGAGTCTCTCTGGGAGTGAGATGTTCTCTCTGGGAGTGAGAGAGGCTCTCTGGGAGTGTGAGAGAGTCTGTCTGGGAGTGTGAGAGAGTCTCTCTGTGAGTGTGACAGAGTCTCTCTGGGAGTGTGTGGGTCTCTCTGGGAGTGTGAGAGAGTCTCTCTGGGAGTGTGAGATAGTCTCTCTGGGAGTGATAGGGTGTCTCTGGGAGTGAGAGGGGGTCTCTGGGTGTGCGAGGGTCTCTCTGGGAATGCGAGGGTGTCTCTGCGAATGCGAGGGTGTCTCTGGGTGTGTGAGATGTTCTCTCTGGGAATTTGAGAGAGTCTCTCTGGGAGTGTGAGAGAATCTCTCTGGGAGTGCGAGGGTGTCTCTGGGAGTGAGAGGGTGTCTCTAGGAGTGTGAGAGAGTCTCTCTGGGAGTGCGAGGGTGTCTCTGGGTGTCAGAGGGTGTCTCTAGGAATGGGATATTGTCTCTGGGAGTGCGATTGTCTTTCTGGGAGTGCGTGGTTCTCACTGGGAGTGCGAGAGTCTCTCTGGGAGTGCGAGGGTATCATTTGGAGTGTGAGGGGCCTCTGGGATTGGGAGAGTCTCTCTGGGAGTGTGAGGGTGTCTCTGGGAGTGCGAGGGTCTCTCTGGGAGTGCGGGGGTCTCATGGGAATGCGAGGGGTCTCTGGGAGTGCGAGAGTCTCTCTGGGAGTGTGAGAGTGTCCTTGGGAGTGCAAGGGTCTCTCTGGGAGTGTGAGGGGTCTCTGGGACTGCGAGTGTCTCTCTGGGAGTGCGAGGGTGTCTCTGGGAGTGCGAGGGTCTCACTGGGAGTTCGCGGGTCTCTCTGGGAGTGCGAGGGGTCTCTGGGGGTGGGAATGTCTCTCTGGGAGTGCAAGGGTTTTTCTATTAGTGCGAGGCTGTCCCTGGGAGTGCGAGAGTCTCTCTTGGCGTGCCAGGGTCTCTCTGGGAGTGCGAGGGTCTCTCTGGGAGTGTGACGCTCTCACTGGGAGTGCCAGGGTCTCTCTGGGAGTGCGATGGGTCTCTGGGAGTGTGAGAGTCTCTCTGGGAGTGCGAGGGTGTCTCTGGGAGTGCGAGGGGTCTCTGGGAGTGAAAGGCTCTCTCTGGGAGTGCAAGGGCTTTCTAGGAGTGCGAGGGATCTCTGGGAATGTGAGGGTCTCACTGGGAGTGTGAATGTCTCTCTGGGAGTGCGGGGGGTCTCTCTCGGAGTGTGAGAGTCTCTCTGGGAGTGCGAGTGTGTGTCTAGGAGTGCAAGGGGGCTCTGGGAGTATGAGGGGCTTTCTGGGAGCACGAGATTCTCTTTGGGAGTTTGAGAGTCTCTCTGGGAGTGTGGAAGGGTCTCTCTGGGAGTGTGAGAGTCTCTCTGGGAGTGTTAGAGGGTCTCTCTGGGAGTGCGAGGGTCTCACTGGGTGTGCAAGGATCTCTCTGGTATTGCGAGAGTCTCTCTGGGAGTGCGAGGGTCTCTCTGGGAGTTCGAGTGTCTCTCTGGGAGTGCGAGGGTCTCACTGGGAGTGCGAGGGTCTCTCCGGGAGTGAAAGGGGTCTCTGGTAGTGCCAGTGTCTCTCTGGGAGTGCGCGGGTATCCCTGGGGGCGCCGGGTGTCTCTGGGAGTGAGAGGGTCTCTCTGGGAGTGCGAAGGGTCTCTAGGAGTGCGTGGGGTGTCTGGGAGTGCGCGGGTCTCACTGGGATTGTGACGGCCTCTCTGGGGGTGTGAGGGTCTCTCTGGGATTGCGAGGGATCTCTGGGAGTGCAAGGGGTCTCTGGGAGTGCGAGGGTCTTTCTGGGAGTGCGAGGGTCTCTCTGGGAATGTGAGGGGTCTTTGGGAGTGTGAGAGTCTCTCTGGGAGTGCAAGGCTCCCTCTGGGAGTGCGAGAGTCTCTCTGGGGGTGCTTAGGTCTCTCTGAAAGTGCGAGGGGTCTCTGGAAGTGCGAGGATCTCACTGGGAGTGCGAGAGTCTCTCTGGGAGTGCAAGGTGTCTCTGGGAGTGCGAGGGCCTCTCTGGGAGTGCAAGGGTGTCTCTGGGAGTGCGAGGCTCTCTCTGGGAGTGCGAGAGTCTCTCTGGGAGTGCGAGGGTCTCTCTGGGTGTGCAAGGGTCTCTCTGGGAGTGCGAGGATCTCCCTGGGAGTGCGAGGGTCTCTCTGGGAGTGCGAGAGTCTCTCTGGGAGTGCAAGGGTGTCTCTGGGAATGCGAGGGTCTCTCTGGGAGTGCGAGGGTCTCTCTGGTAGTGCGTGGGTGTCTCTGGGAGTGATAGGGTCTCTCTGGTAGTGCGAGGGTGTCTCTGGGAGTGCGGGGGTCCCTCTGGGTGTGCGAAGGTCTCTCTGGGAGTGAGAGGGTCTCTCTGGGAGTGATAGGGTCTCTCTGGTAGTGCGTGGGTGTCTCTGGGAGTGATACGGTCTCTCTGGTAGTGCGAGGGTGTCTCTGAGAGTGCGGGGTCCCTCTGGGTGTGCGAAGGTCTCTCTGGGAGTGAGAGGGTCTCTCTGGGAGTCCGAGAGTCTCTCTGGGAGTGAGAGGGTATCTCTGGGAGTGATAGGGTCTCTCTGGTAGAGCGAGGGTGTCTCTGGGAGTGCGAGGGTCCCTCTGGGTGTGCGAAGGTCTCTCCGGGAGTGAGAGGGTCTCTCTGGAAGTGTGAGGGTCTCTCTGGGAGTGAGAGGGTCTCTCTGGGAGTGATAGGGTCTCTCTGGTAGTGCGAGGGTGTCTCTGGGAGTGATAGGGTCTCTCTGGTAGTGTGAGGGTGTCTCTGGGAGTGCGAGGGTCCCTCTGGGTGTGCGAAGGTCTCTCTGGGAGTGAGAGGGTCTCTCTGGTAGTGTGAGGGTGTCTCTGGGAGTGCGAGGGTCCCTCTGGGTGTGCGAAGGTCTCTCTGGGAGTGAGAGGGTCTCTCTGGGAGTGTGAGGGTCTCTCTGGGAGTGCGAGGGTGTGTGTTTGACCTCTGTTGCTTTGCCAGTCTCGGTGCAGCTCTCTGATTGTATGTCTGTCTCGCAGGCTGGCATTGAGGAAGGGGATTTCTATGATGGTGCCTGGTGTGCTGGGAAGGAGGATACCAGCCAGTGGCTGCAGGTAGACTCATGGCGAATGACCAAGTTCACCGGGATTGTTACTCAAGGCCGGAATTCCATCTGGAGGTGAGAGATTTCTCTGAATTATCCCAGAAAGAGAGTGAAAGAGACATTTATTATAGTGAGAGAGAGTGTGAGAGCGAGAGTGCATGTGTTACAGGGAGTGAGAGAGAGAGTGTGTTACAGGGAGTGAGAGAGAGAGAGAGTGTTACAGGGAGTGAGAGAGAGAGTGTGTTACAGGGAGTGAGAGAGAGAGAGTGTTACACGGAGTGTGTGTGAGAGAGAGTGTTACAGGGAGTGAGAGAGAGTGTGTGTGTTACAGGGAGTGAGAGAGAGAGTGTGTTACAGGGAGTGAGAGAGAAAGTGTGTTACAGGGAGTGAGAGAGAAAGAGAGAGGGAACGTGCTACAGGGAGTGAGAAAGAGAGAGTGAGAGAGAATGAGTTACATGGAGAGAGAGGTTGAGAGTGTTACAGGGAGTGAGAGAGAGCCAGACAGAGAGAGAGATAGCATACTGAGGGGGTGAAGAGAGAATGAGTTACAGGGTAAGAGAGTGAAAAAGAGATTGTGTTACAGGGAGTGAGATAGAGATTGTCTGTGTTACAGGGAGTGACAGAGAGAGTGTGTGTGTGTTACAGGGAGTGAGAGAGAGTGAGTGTGTGTGTGTTACAGGGAGAGAGAGAGAGAGAGAGAGAAAATGTGTTACAGGGAATGAAAGAGAGTGTGTGTTACACATAGTGAGAGAGAGAGTGTATTACAGGGAGTGAGAGAGAGATAGTAAATTACAGGGAGTGAGAGAGAGAGTGTGTGTGTTACAGGAAGTGGGAGAGAGAGTGTGTTACAGTGAGTGAGAGAGAGAGAGAGTATATTACAGGAAGTGAGAGAGAGAGTGTCTGTGTTACAGGGAGTGAGAGTGAGAGAGAGAGAGAGTGTTACAGGGAGTGTGTGAGAGAGAGAGTGTTACAGGGAGTCAGAGAGAGAGTGTGTTACAGGGAGTAAGAGAGAGAGAGAGTGTTACAGCGAGTGAGAGATAGAGACTGTGTTACAGGGAGTGAGAGAGAGAGAGTGTGTTACAGGGAGTGAGAGAGAGAGTGTGTGTTACAGGGAGTGAGAGAGAGAGTGTTACAGGGAGTGAGAGAGAGAGAGTGTGTTACAGGGAGTGAGAGAGAGAGTGTGTTACAGGGAGTGAGAGAGAGAGTGTGTTACAGGGAGTGAGAGAGAAAGAGAGGGAACGTGCTACAGGGAGTGAGAAAGAGAGAGTGAGAGAGAATGAGTTACATGGAGAGAGAGGGTGAGAGTGTTACAGGGAGTGAGAGAGAGCCGGACAGAGAGAGAGATAGCATACTGAGGGGGTGAAGAGAGAATGAGTTACAGGGTAAGAGAGTGAAAAAGAGATTGTGTTACAGGGAGTGAGATAGAGATTGTCTGTGTTACAGGGAGTGACAGAGAGAGTGTGTGTGTGTTACAGGGAGTGAGAGATAGAGAGTGTGTGCGTGTTACAGGGAGTGAGAGAGAGAGAGAGAGAAAATGTGTTACAGGGAATGAAAGAGAGTGTGTGTTACACATAGTGAGAGAGAGAGTGTGTTACAGGGAGTGAGAGAGAGATAGTAAGTTACAGGGAGTGAGAGAGAGAGTGTGTGTGTTACAGGAAGTGGGAGAGAGAGTGTGTGTGTTACAGGGAGTGAGAGGGAGTTTGTGTTACAGCGAGTGAGAGAGAGAGTGTGTTACAGGGAGTGAGAGAGAGAGTGTGTTACAGGGAGTGAGAGAGAGAGACATTCTGTTACAGGGAGTGAGAGAGAATGTGTGTTTCAGGGAGTGAGAGAGAGAGTGTGTTATAGGGAGTGAGAGAGAAATTGTGTTACACGGAGAGAGAGAGAGAGAGAGTGTGTGTGTTACAAGGAGTGAGAGAGAGTGTGTGTGTTTGTTACAGGGCGTGAGAGAGAGTGTGTTACAGTGAGTGAGAGACAGAGAAAGTATATTACAGGAAGTGAGAGAGAGAGGGTGTGTGTTACAGGGAGTGAGAGAGAGAGGGAGAGAGTGTGTTACAGGGATTGAGAGAGTGAGTGTGTTACAGGGAGTGAGAGAGAGAGAAAGTATATTACAGGGAGTGATAGAGAGAGTGTGTGTGTTACTGGGAGTGAGAGGTAGAGAAAGTTTGTTACAGGGAGTGAGAGAGAGAGGGTGAGTGCGTGTTACACAGAGTGAGAGAGAGAGAGTGTGTTACAGGGAGTGAGAGAGAGAGTGTGTGTGTGTGTTACAGGGAGTGAGAGAGAGGGAAGGTATATTACAGGGAGTGAGAGAGAAAGTGTTGTTACACGGAGTGAGAGAGAGAGAAAGTATGTTACAGGGAGTGAGAGAGAGAGAGTGTGTTACAGCGAGTGAGAGAGAGAGTGTGTTACAGGGAGTGAGAGAGAGAGTGTGTTACAGGGAGTGAGAGAGAGAGTGTGTTACAGGGAGTGAGTGAGATTTTTGTGTGTGTGTGTTACAGGGAGTGAGAGAGAGGGAAAGTATTTTACAGGGAGTGAGAGAGAGAGAGTTGTTACAGGGAGTGAGAAAGAGAGAAAGTATGTTGCAGGTAGTTAGAGATAGAAAGTGAGTGTCTGTGTTACAGAGTGAGCGAGAGAGTGTGTTACAGGTAGTGAGAGAGAGAGTGTGTGTTACAAGGAGTGAGAGAGAGAGACATTCTGTTACAGGGAGTGAGAGAGAATGTGTGTTTCAGGGAGTGAGAGAGAGAGTGTGTTATAGGGAGTGAGAGAGAAATTGTGTTACACGGAGAGAGAGAGAGAGAGAGTGTGTGTGTGTTACAAGGAGTGAGAGAGAGTGTGTGTGTTTGTTACAGGGCATGAGAGAGAGAGTGTGTTACAGTGAGTGAGAGACAGAGAAAGTATATTACAGGAAGTGAGAGAGAGAGGGTGTGTGTTACAGGGAGTGAGAGAGAGAGGGAGAGAGTGTGTTACAGGGATTGAGAGAGTGAGTGTGTTACATACAGGGAGTGAGAGAGAGAGAAAGTATATTACAGGGAGTGATAGAGAGAGTGTGTGTGTTACTGGGAGTGAGAGGTAGAGAAAGTTTGTTACAGGGAGTGAGAGAGAGAGGGTGAGTGCGTGTTACACAGAGTGAGAGAGAGAGAGTATGTTACAGGGAGTGAGAGAGAGAGTGTGTGTATTACAGGAAGTGAGAGAGAGAGTGTGTGTATTACAGGGAGTGAGAGAATTTGTGTATTACAGGGAGTGATAGAGAGAGTGTTACAGGAAGTGAGAGACAGGGAGTGTGTTACTGGGAGTGAGAGAAAGAGAAAGAGAGAGATTATTACAGGAAGTGAGAGAGAGTGTCTGTTTCAGGGAGTGAGAGAGAGAGAGAGTGTGCGTGTTACAGGGAGTGAAAGAGAGAGTGTGTGTGTGCTACAGGGAGTGTTAGAGAGAGAGTGTGTGTTACAGGGAGTGAGAGAGAGAGAGTGTGTGTTACAGGGAGTGAGAGAGAGAGAGTGTGTGTTACAGGGAGTGAGAGAGAGAGTGTGTGTTACAGGGAGTGAGAGAGAGTGTGTTACAGGGAGTGAGAGATAGAGAGAGAGTGTGTGAGTTACCAGGAGTGAGAGAGAGATTTGTGTTACAGGGCGTGAAAGAGAATGTGTGTGTTGCAGGGAGTGAGAGAGAGAGTGTGTTACAGGGAGTGAGAGAGAGAGAGTGTGTTACAGTGAGAGAGAGAGAGAGTGTGCGTGTTACAGGGAGTGAAAGAGAGAGTGTGTGTGTGCTACAGGGAGTGTTAGAGAGAGAGTGTGTGTTACAGGGAGTGAGAGAGAGAGTTTGTGTGTTACAGGGAGTGAGAGAGAGAGAGAATGTGTGTGTTACAGGGAGTGAGAGAGAGGGAACGTTTTGCAGGGATTGAAAGTGAGAGAGAGATAGATCGTCTGTTACTGGGAGAGAGAGAATGTTAAGGGAAGATATAGAGAGGGAGAGAGAGAGTGTGTCTGTTACAGGAAGTGAGAAAGAGAGAGTCTGTTACAGGGAGTGAGAGAGAGAGTGTGTTACAGGGAGTGAGAGAGAGAGTGTTTTACAGGGAGTGAGAGAAAGAGAGAGATAGCATACTGAGGGGATGAGAGAGAATGAGTTACACAGTGAGAGCTAAGAAGAGATTGTGTTACAGGGAGTGAGATAGAGAGTGTGTATGTTACAGGGAGTGAGAGAGAGAGAGTGCGTGTGTGTGTTACAGAGAGTGAGAGAGAGAGAAAGTGTGTTACAGGGAGTGAGAGAGAGAGTGTGTGTGTGTGTTACACAGAGTGAGAGAGAGAGAGTGTGTTACAGGGAGTGAGAGAGAGAGTGTATGTGTTACACGGAGTGAGAGAGAAGGAGCGTCTGTTACACGAAGTGTTAGAGAGTGTGTTACAGGGAGTGAGGGAGAGAGTGTGTGTTACAGGGAGTGAGAGAGAAAATATATTACAGGGAGTGAGAGAGAGAGTGTGTGTGTTACAGGGAGTGAGAGAGAGAGAACGTTTGTTACAGGGAGTGAGAGAGAGACTGTGTGTATTACAGGGAGTGAGAGATTGTGTGTATTACAGGGATTGAGAGAGAGAGTGTTACAGGAAGTGAGAGACAGGGAGTGTGTTACAGGGAGTGAGAGAAAGAGAGAAAGAGAGAGATTATTACAGTAAGTGAGAGAGAGTGTCTGTTTCAGGGAGTGAGAGAGAGAGAGAGTGTGCGTGTTACAGGGAGTGAAAGAGAGAGTGTGTGTGTGCTACAGGGAGTGTTAGAGAGAGAGTGTGTGTTACAGGGAGTGAGAGAGAGAGAGAGAATGTGTGTGTTACAGGGAGTGAGAGAGAGGGAACGTTTTGAAGGGATTGAAAGTGAGAGAGAGATAGCTCGTCTGTTACTGGGAGAGAGAGAATGTTAAGGGAAGATATAGAGAGGGAGAGAGAGAGTGTGTGTGTTACAGGAAGTGAGAAAGAGAGAGTCTGTTACAGGGAGTGAGAGAGAGAGTGTGTTACAGGGAGTGAGAGAGAGTGTGTTTTACAGGGAGTGAGAGAAAGCGAGAGATAGCATACTGAGGGGATGAGAGAGAATGAGTTACACAGTGAGAGCTAAGAAGAGATTGTGTTACAGGGAGTGAGATAGAGAGTATGTATGTTACAGGGAGTGAGAGAGAGAGAGTGCGTGTGTGTGTTACACTGAGTGAGAGAGAGAGAGTGTGTTACAGGGAGTGAGAGAGAGAGTGTGTGTGTGTGTTACACTGAGTGAGAGAGAGAGAGTCTGTTACAGGGAGTGAGAGAGAGAGTGTGTTACAGGGAGTGTGAGAGAGAGTGTTTTACAGGGAGTGAAAGAGAGAGATAGCATACTGAGGGGATGAGAGAAAATGAGTTACACGGTGAGAGCTAAGAAGAGATTGTGTTACAGGGAGTGAGATAGAGAGTGTGTATGTTACAGGGAGTGAGAGAGAGTCTGTGTGTTACAGGGAGTGAGAGAGAGAGTGTATGTGTTACACGGAGTGAGAGAGAGGGAGCATCTGTTACACGAAGTGTTAGAGAGTGTGTTACAGGGAGTGAGGGAGAGAGTGTGTGTTACAGGGAGTGAGAGAGAAAGTATATTACAGGGAGTGAGAGAGAGAGAGTGTGTTACAAGGAGTGAGAGAGAGAGTGTGTGTATTACAGGGAGTGAGAGAGAGAGTGTGTGTATTACAGGGAGTGAGAGATTGTGTGTATTACAGGGATTGAGAGAGAGAGTGTTACAGGAAGTGATAGACAGGGAGTGTGTTACAGGGAGTGAGAGAGAGAGAAAGAGAGAGAGTATTACAGGAAGTGAGACAGAGTGTCTGTTTCAGGGATTGAGAGAGAGAGAGTGTGTGTGTGTTACAGGGAGTGAAAGAGAATGTGTGTGAGCTACAGGGGGTGTTAGAGAGCGAGTGTGTGTTACAGGGAGTGAGAGAGAGAGAGTGTGTGTGTTAAAGGGAGTGAGAGAGAGGGAACGTCTTGCAGGGATTGAAAGTGAGAGAGAGATAGATCGTCTGTTACTGGGAGAGAGAGAATGTTAAGGGAAGGTATAGAGAGAGTGTGTGTGTTACAGGAAGTGAGAAAGAGAGAGTCTGTTACAGGGACTGAGAGAGAGAGTGTGTGTGTCTGTTACAGGGAGTTTGAGAGAGAGTGAGTGTGTGTGTTACAGGGAGTGAGAGAGAGAGTGTGTTACAGGGAGTGAGAGAGAGAGTGTGTTACAGGGAGTGAGAGAGAGAGTGTTTTACAGGGAGTGAGAGAAAGAGAGAGAATGCATACTGAGAAGATGAGAGAGAATGAGTTACACAGTGAGAGCTAAGAAAAGATTGTGTTACAGGGAGTGAGAGAGAGAGTGTGTGTGTGTGTGTGTTACACAGAGTGAGAGAGAGAGAGTGTGTTACAGGGAGTGAGAGAGAGAGTGTATGTGTTACACGGAGTGAGAGAGATAGGGAGCGTCTGTTACACAAAGTGAGAGAGAGTGTATTACAGGGAATAAGGGAGAGAGTGTGTGTTACAGGGTGTGAGACAGTGAGTGTGTTACAGGGAGTGAGAGAGAGAAAAAGTATTTTACAGGGAGTGAGAGAGAGAGTGTGTGTGTTACAGGGAGTGAGAGAGAGAGAAAGTTTGTTACAGGGAGTGAGAGGGAGAGTGTGTTACAGGGAGTGAGAGAGAGAGTGTGTTACAGGGAGTGAGAGAGAGAGTGTTTTACAGGGAGTGAGAGAAAGAGAGAGAATGCATACTGAGAAGATGAGAGAGAATGAGTTACACAGTGAGAGCTAAGAAAAGATTGTGTTACAGGGAGTGAGAGAGAGAGTGTGTGTGTGTGTGTGTTACACAGAGTGAGAGAGAGAGAGTGTGTTACAGGGAGTGAGAGAGAGTGTGTATGTGTTACACGGAGTGAGAGAGATAGGGAGCGTCTGTTACACGAAGTGAGAGAGAGTGTGTTACAGGGAATAAGGGAGAGAGTGTGTGTTACAGGGATTGAGACAGTGAGTGTGTTACAGGGAGTGAGAGAGAGAAAAAGTATTTTACAGGGAGTGAGAGAGAGAGTGTGTGTGTTACAGGGAGTGAGAGAGAGAGAAAGTTTGTTACAGGGAGTGAGAGGGAGAGGGTGTGTGCGTGTTACACAGAGTGAGAGAGAGTGTGTGTGTTACGGGGAGTGAGAGAGAGAGTGTGTGTATTACAGGGAGTGAGAGAGAGAGTGTGTGTATTACAGGGAGTGAGAGATTGTGTGTATTACAGGGATTGAGAGAGAGAGTGTTACAGGAAGTGATAGACAGGGAGTGTGTTACAGGGAGTGAGAGAGAGAGAAAGTGAGAGAGTATTACAGGAAGTGAGAGAGAGTGTCTGTTTCAGGGAGTGAGTGAGAGAGAGAGTGTGTGTGTTACAGGGAGTGAAAGAGAGAGTGTGTGTGTGCTACAGGGAGTGTTAGAGAGAGAGAGTGTGTGTTACAGGGAGTGAGAGAGAGAGAGTGTGTGTTACAGGGAGTGAGAGAGAGAGAGTGTGTGTTACAGGGAGTGAGAGAGAGTGTGTGTTACAGGGAGTGAGAGAGAGAGTATGTTACAGGGAGTGAGAGATAGAGAGAGAGTGTGTGAGTTACCAGGACTGAGAGAGATTTGTGTTACAGGGCGTGAGAGAGAATGTGTGTGTTGCAGGGAGTGAGAGAGAGAGTGTGTTACAGGGAGTGAGAGAGAGAGAGTGTGTTACAGTGAGAGAGAGAGTGAGTGTGCGTTTTACAGGGAGTGAAAGAGAGAGTGTGTGTGTGCTACAGGGAGTGTTAGAGAGAGAGTGTGTGTTACAGGGAGTGAGAGAGAGAGTGTGTTACAGGGAGTGAGAGAAAGAGAGAGATAGCATACTGAGGGGATGAGAGAGAATGAGTTACACAGTGAGAGCTAAGAAGAGATTGTGTTACAGGGAATGAGATAGAGAGTGCGTATGTTACAGGGAGTGAGAGAGAGTGTGTGTTACAGGGAGTGAGAGAGAGAGAGTGCGTTGTGTTACAGGGAGTGAAAGAGACAGTGTGTGTGAGCTACAGGGGGTGTTAGAGAGCGAGTGTGTGTTACAGGGAGTGAGAGAGAGAGAGTGTGTGTGTTAAAGGGAGTGAGAGAGAGGGAACGTCTTGCAGGGATTGAAAGTGAGAGAGAGATAGATCGTCTGTTACTGGGAGAGAGAGAATGTTAAGGGAAGATATAGAGAGAGTGTGTGTGTTACAGGAAGTGAGAAAGAGAGAGTCTGTTACAGGGACTGAGAGAGAGAGTGTGTGTGTCTGTTACAGGGAGTTTGAGAGAGAGTGAGTGTGTGTGTTACAGGGAATGAGAGAGAGAGTGTGTTACAGGGAGTGAGAGAGAGAGTGTGTTACAGGGAGTGAGAGAGAGAGTGTTTTACAGGGAGTGAGAGAAAGAGAGAGAATGCATACTGAGAAGATGAGAGAGAATGAGTTACACAGTGAGAGCTAAGAAAAGATTGTGTTACAGGGAGTGAGAGAGAGAGTGTGTGTGTGTGTGTGTGTGTTACACAGAGTGAGAGAGAGAGAGTGTGTTACAGGGAGTGAGAGAGAGAGTGTGTGTGTTACACGGAGTGAGAGAGATAGGGAGCGTCTGTTACACGAAGTGAGAGAGAGTGTGTTACAGGGAATAAGGGAGAGAGTGTGTGTTACAGGGAGTGAGAGAGAGAGGGAGAGAGTGTGTTACAGGGATTGAGACAGTGAGTGTGTTACAGGGAGTGAGAGAGAGAAAAAGTATTTTACAGGGAGTGAGAGAGAGAGTGTGTGTGTTACAGGGAGTGAGAGAGAGAAAAAGTTTGTTACAGGGAGTGAGAGGGAGAGGGTGTGTGCGTGTTACACAGAGTGAGAGAGAGTGTGTGTGTTACAGGGAGTGAGAGAGAGAGTGTGTGTGTGTGTGTTACACAGAGTGAGAGAGAGAGAGTGTGTTACTGGGAGTGAGAGAGAGAGTGTCTGTGTTACACGGAGTGAGAGAGGGAGGGAGCGTCTGTTACACGAAGTGAGAGAGAGTGTGTTACAGGGAGTGATGGAGAGAGTGGGTGTTACAGGGAGTGAGAGAGAGAGAGTGTTACAGGGAGTGAGAGAGAGAGTGTGTTACAGGGAGTGAGGGAGAGTGTTCGTGTGTTACAGGGAGTGAGAGAGAGCGAGTGTGTTACAGCAAGTGAGGGAGAGTGTGTTTTACAGGGAGTGAGAGAGAGTGTTCGTGTGTTACAGGGAGTGAGAGAGAGAGTGTTACAGGGAGTGAGAGAGAGAGTGCATTATAGGGAGTGCATTACAGAGAGAAAGAGAGTGTGTGTTACAGGGAGTGAGAGAGAGAGAGTGTGTGCGTTACAGGGAATGAGAGAGAGAGTTTGTGTTACAGGGAGTGTGTCTGTGTTACAGGGAGTGAGAGAGAGAGAGTGTGTGTGTTACAGGGAGTGAGAGAGATAGAGCGTGTTACTGGGAGTGAGAGAGTGAGAGTGTGTGTGTCTTACAGGGAGTGAGGGAGAGAGAGAAATTGTGTTACAGGGAGTGAGAGAGAGATGGTTTGTGTGTGTTACACAGAGTGAGAGAGAGAGAGAGTGTGTTACAGGAAGTGAGAGAGAGTGTGTGTATTACAGGGAGTGAGAGAGAGAGTGTGTGTATTACAGGGAGTGAGAGATTGTGTGTATTACAGGGAGTGAGAGAGAGAGTGTTAACAGGAAGTGAGAGACAGGGGGTGTGTTACAGGGAGTGAGAGAGAGAGAAAGAGAGAGAGTATTACAGGAAGTGAGAGAGAGTGTCTGTTTCAGGGAGTGAGAGAGAGAGCGAGTGTGTGTGTTACAGGGAGTGAAAGAGAGAGTGTGTGTGTGCTACAGAGAGTGTTAGAGAGAGAGTGTGAGTTACAGGGAGTGAGAGAGAGAGAGCGTGTGTTACAGGGAGTGAGAGAGAGAGAGTTTGTGTGTTACAGGGAGTGAGAGAGAGTGTGTGTTACAGGGAGTGAGAGAGAGGGAACGTCTTGCAGGGATTGAAAGTGAGAGAGAGATAGATCGTCTGTTACTGGGAGAGAGAGAATGTTAAGGGAAGATATAGAGAGGGAGAGAGAGAGTGTGTGTGTTACAGGAAGTGAGAAAGAGAGAGTCTGTTACAGAGAGTGAGAGAGAGAGTGTGTGTGTGTGTTACAGGGAGTGAGAGAGAGAGTGTGTTACAGGGAGTGAGAAAGAGAGTGTTTTACAGGGAGTGAGAGAAAGAGAGAGAATGCATACTGAGGGGATGAGAAAGAATGTGTTACACAGTGAGAGCTAAGAAGAGATTGTGTTACAGGGAGTGAGATAGAGAGTGTGTATGTTACAGGGAGTGAGAGAGAGTGTGTGTGTTACAGGGAGTGAGAGAGTGAGAGTGCGTGTGTGTGTTACAGAGAGTGAGAGAGAGAGAAATTGTTACAGGGAGTGAGAGAGAGAGTGTATGTGTTACACGGAGTGAGAGAGAGAGGGAGCGTCTGTTACATGAAGTGAGAGAGAGTGTGTTACTGGGAGTGAGGGAGAGAGTGTGTGTTACAGGGAGTGAGAGAGAGAGGGAGCGTCTGTTAAACGAAGTGAGCGAGTGAGTGTGTTACAGGGAGTGAGGGAGAGAGTGTGTGTTACAGGGAGTGAGAGAGAGAGAGTGTGTGATACAGGGAGTGAGCGAGTGAGTGTGTTACAGGGAGTGAGGGAGAGAGTGTGTGTTACAGGGAGTGAGAGAGAGAGAGTGTGTGATACAGGGAGTGAGAGAGAGAGTGTGTTACAGGGAGTGAGAGAGAGAGTGTGTTACAGGGAGTGAGAGAGAGAGAGTGTGTGTGTTACAAGGAGTGAGAGAGAGATTGTGTGTTACAGGGCGTGGGAGAGAGTGTGTGTGTTGCAGGGAGTGAGAGATAGAGAGTGTGTTACAGGGAATGAGATAGAGAGTGTGTGTGTGTGTTACAGGGAATGAGAGAGAGAGTGTGTTACAGGGAGTGAGAGAGAGAGTGTGTTACAGGGAGTGTGAGAGAGAGTGTTTTACAGGGAGTGAGAGAAAGAGAGAGATAGCATACCGAGGGGATGAGAGAAAATGAGTTACACGGTGAGAGCTAAGAAGAGATTGTGTTACAGGGTGTGAGATAGAGAGTGTGTATGTTACAGGGAGTGAGAGAGAGTCTGTGTGTTACAGGGAGTGAGAGAGAGAGTGTATGTG
Organism: Carcharodon carcharias; assembly: GCF_017639515.1. NCBI lineage: Eukaryota > Metazoa > Chordata > Chondrichthyes > Lamniformes > Lamnidae > Carcharodon > Carcharodon carcharias. Next base: position 270,317,610 of record NC_054467.1, read on the forward strand.
TTACACGGAGTGAGAGAGAGGGAGCATCTGTTACACGAAGTGTTAGAGAGTGTGTTACAGGGAGTGAGGGAGAGAGTGTGTGTTACAGGGAGTGAGAGAGAAAGTATATTACAGGGAGTGAGAGAGAGAGTGTGTGTGTTACAAGGAGTGAGAGAGAGAGTGTGTGTATTACAGGGAGTGAGAGAGAGAGTGTGTGTATTACAGGGAGTGAGAGATTGTGTGTATTACAGGGATTGAGAGAGAGAGTGTTACAGGAAGTGATAGACAGGGAGTGTGTTACAGGGAGTGAGAGAGAGAGAAAGAGAGAGAGTATTACAGGAAGTGAGAGAGAGTGTCTGTTTCAGGGAGTGAGTGAGAGAGAGAGTGTGTGTGTTACAGGGAGTGAAAGAGAGAGTGTGTGTGAGCTACAGGGGGTGTTAGAGAGCGAGTGTGTGTTACAGGGAGTGAGAGAGAGAGAGTGTGTGTGTTAAAGGGAGTGAGAGAGAGGGAACGTCTTGCAGGGATTGAAAGTGAGAGAGAGATAGATCGTCTGTTACTGGGAGAGAGAGAATGTTAAGGGAAGATATAGAGAGAGTGTGTGTGTTACAGGAAGTGAGAAAGAGAGAGTCTGTTACAGGGACTGAGAGAGAGAGTGTGTGTGTCTGTTACAGGGAGTTTGAGAGAGAGTGAGTGTGTGTGTTACAGGGAATGAGAGAGAGAGTGTGTTACAGGGAGTGAGAGAGAGAGTGTGTTACAGGGAGTGAGAGAGAGAGTGTTTTACAGGGAGTGAGAGAAAGAGAGAGAATGCATACTGAGAAGATGAGAGAGAATGAGTTACACAGTGAGAACTAAGAAAAGATTGTGTTACAGGGAGTGAGAGAGAGAGTGTGTGTGTGTGTGTGTTACACAGAGTGAGAGAGAGAGAGTGTGTTACAGGGAGTGAGAGAGAGAGTGTATGTGTTACACGGAGTGAGAGAGAGAGGGAGTGCCTGTTACACGAAGTGAGAGAGAGTGTGTTACAGGGAATAAAGGAGAGAGTGTGTGTTACAGGGAGTGAGAGAGAGAGGGAGAGAGTGTGTTACAGGAATTGAGACAGTGAGTGTGTTACAGGGAGTGAGAGAGAGAGTGTGTGTGTTACAGGGAGTGAGAGAGAGAGAAAGTTTGTTACAGGGAGTGAGAGGGAGAGGGTGTGTGCGTGTTACACAGAGTGAGAGAGAGTGTGTGTGTTACAGGGAGTGAGAGAGAGAGTGTGTGTATTACAGGGAGTGAGAGAGAGAGTGTGTGTATTACAGGGAGTGAGAGATTGTTTGTATTACAGGGATTGAGAGAGAGAGAGTGTTACAGGAAGTGATAGACAGGGAGTGTGTTACAGGGAGTGAGAGAGAGAGAAAGAGAGAGAGTATTACAGGAAGTGAGAGAGAGTGTCTATTTCAGGGAGTGAGTGAGAGAGAGAGTGTGTATGTTACAGGGAGTGAAAGAGAGAGTGTGTGTGTGCTACAGGGAGTGTTAGAGAGAGAAAGTGTGTGTTACAGGGAGTGAGAGAGAGAGAGTGTGTGTTACAGGGAGTGAGAGAGAGAGAGTGTGTGTTACAGGGAGTGAGAGAGAGAGAGTTTGTGTGTTACAGGGAGTGAGAGAGAGTGTGTGTGTTACAGGGAGTGAGAGAGAGGGAACGTCTTGCAGGGATTGAAAGTGAGAGAGAGATAGATCGTCTGTTACTGGGAGAGAGAGAATGTTAAGTGAAGATATAGAGAGGGAGAGAGAGAGTGTGTGTGTTACAGGAAGTGAGAAAGAGAGAGTCTGTTACAGGGAGTGAGAGAGAGAGAGTGTGTGTGTTACAGAGAGTGAGAGAGAGAGAAAGCGTGTTACAGGGAGTGAGAGAGAGAGTGTGTGTGTCTGTTACAGGGAGATTGAGAGAGAGTGAGTGTGTGTGTTACAGGGAATGAGAGAGAGAGTGTGTTACAGGGAGTGAGAGAGAGAGTGTGTTACAGGGAGTGAGAGAGAGAGTGTTTTACAGGGAGTGAGAGAAAGAGAGAGAATGCATACTGAGAAGATGAGAGAGAATGAGTTACACAGTGAGAGCTAAGAAAAGATTGTGTCACAGGGAGTGAGAGACAGAGTGTGTGTGTGTGTCTGTGTGTTACACAGAGTGAGAGAGAGAGTGTGTGTTACAGGGAGTGAGAGAGAGAGTGTAAGTGTTACACGGAGTGAGAGAGATAGGGAGCGTCTGTTACACGAAGTGAGAGAGAGTGTGTTACAGGGAATAAGGGAGAGAGTGTGTGTTACAGGGAGTGAGAGAGAGAGGGAGAGAGTGTGTTACAGGGATTGAGACAGTGAGTGTGTTACAGGGAGTGAGAGAGAGAAAAAGTATTTTACAGGGAGTGAGAGAGAGAGTGTGTGTGTTACAGGGAGTGAGAGAGAGAGAAAGTTTGTTACAGGGAGTGAGAGGGAGAGGGTGTGTGCATGTTACACAGAGTGAGAGAGAGTGTGTGTGTTACAGGGAGTGAGAGAGAGAGTGTGTGTATTACAGGGAGTGAGAGAGAGAGTGTGTGTATTACAGGGAGTGAGAGATTGTGTGTATTACAGGGATTGAGAGAGAGAGTGTTACAGGAAGTGATAGACAGGGAGTGTGTTACAGGGAGTGAGAGAGAGAGAAAGAGAGAGAGTATTACAGGAAGTGAGAGAGAGTGTCTGTTTCAGGGAGTGAGTGAGAGAGAGAGTGTGTGTGTTACAGGGAGTGAAAGAGAGAGTGTGTGTGTGCTACAGGGCGTGTTAGAGAGAGAGAGTGTGTGTTACAGGGAGTGAGAGAGAGAGAGTGTGTGTTACAGGGAGTGAGAGAGAGAGAGTGTGTGTTACAGGGAGTGAGAAAGAGTGTGTGTTACAGGGAGTGAGAGAGAGAGTGTGTTACAGGGAGTGAGAGATAGAGAGAGAGTGTGTGAGTTACCAGGAGTGAGAGAGAGATTTGTGTTACAGGGCGTGAGAGAGAATGTGTGTGTTGCAGGGAGTGAGAGAGTGTGTTACAGGGAGTGAGAGAGAGAGAGTGTGTTACAGTGAGAGAGAGAGAGAGTGTGCGTGTTACAGGGAGTGAAAGAAAGAGTGTGTGTGTGCTACAGGGAGTGTTAGAGAGAGAGTGTGTGTTACAGGGAGTGAGAGAGAGAGTGTGTTACAGGGAGTGAGAGAAAGAGAGAGATAGCATATTGAGGGGATGAGAGAAAATGAGTTACACAGTGAGAGCTAAGAAGAGATTGTGTTACAGGGAATGAGATAGAGAGTGCGTATGTTACAGGGAGTGAGAGAGAGTGTGTGTTACAGGGAGTGAGAGAGAGAGAGTGCCTGTGTGTTACAGGGAGTGAAAGAGAGAGTGTGTGTGAGCTACAGGGGGTGTTAGAGAGCGAGTGTGTGTTACAGGGAGTGAGAGAGAGAGAGAGTGTGTGTGTTAAAGGGAGTGAGAGAGAGGGAACGTCTTGCAGGGATTGAAAGTGAGAGAGAGATAGATCGTCTGTTACTGGGAGAGAGAGAATGTTAAGGGAAGATATAGAGAGAGTGTGTGTGTTACAGGAAGTGAGAAAGAGAGAGTCTGTTACAGGGACTGAGAGAGAGAGTGTGTGTGTCTGTTACAGGGAGTTTGAGAGAGAGTGATTGTGTGTGTTACAGGGAATGAGAGAGAGAGTGTGTTACAGGGAGTGAGAGAGAGAGTGTGTTACAGGGAGTGAGAGAGAGTGTTTTACAGGGAGTGAGAGAAAGAGAGAGAATGCATACTGAGAAGATGAGAGAGAATGAGTTACACAGTGAGAGCTAAGAAAAGATTGTGTTACAGGGAGTGAGAGAGAGAGTGTGTGTGTGTGTGTGTGTTACACAGAGTGAGAGAGAGAGAGTGTGTTACAGGGAGAGAGAGAGAGAGTGTATGTGTTACACGGAGTGAGAGAGATAGGGAGCGTCTGTTACACGAAGTGAGAGAGAGTGTGTTACAGGGAATAAGGGAGAGAGTGTGTGTTACAGGGAGTGAGAGAGAGAGGGAGAGAGTGTGTTACAGGGATTGAGACAGTGAGTGTGTTACAGGGAGTGAGAGAGAGAGTGTGTGTGTTACAGGGAGTGAGAGAGAGAGTGTGTGTGTTACAGGGAGTGAGAGAGAGAGAAAGTTTGTTACAGGGAGTGAGAGGGAGAGGGTGTGTGCGTGTTACACAGAGTGAGAGAGGGTGTGTGTGTTACAGGGAGTGAGAGAGAGAGTGTGTGTATTACAGGGAGTGAGAGATTGTGTGTATTACAGGGATTGAGAGAGAGAGTGTTACAGGAAGTGATAGACAGGGAGTGTGTTACAGGGAGTGAGAGAGAGAGAAAGAGAGAGAGTATTACAGGAAGTGAGAGAGAGTGTCTGTTTCAGGGAGTGAGTGAGAGAGAGAGTGTGTGTGTTACAGGGAGTGAAAGAGAGAGTGTGTGTGTGCTACAGGGAGTGTTAGAGAGAGAGAGTGTGTGTTACAGGGAGTGAGAGAGAGAGAGTGTGTGTTACAGGGAGTGAGTGAGAGAGAGTGTGTGTTACAGGGAGTGAGAGAGAGTGTGTGTTACAGGGAGTGAGAGAGAGAGTGTGTTACAGGGAGTGAGAGAGAATGTGTGTGTTGCAGGGAGTGAGAGAGAGAGTGTGTTACAGGGAGTGAGAGAGAGAGAGTGTGTTACAGTGAGAGAGAGAGAGAGAGTGTGCGTGTTACAGGGAGTGAAAGAGAGAGTGTGTGTGTGCTACAGGGAGTGTTAGAGAGAGAGTGTGTGTTACAGGGAGTGAGAGAGAGAGTGTGTTACAGGGAGTGAGAGAAAGAGAGAGATAGCATACTGAGGGGATGAGAGAGAATGAGTTACACAGTGAGAGCTAAGAAGAGATTGTGTTACAGGGAATGAGATAGAGAGTGCGTATGTTACAGGGAGTGAGAGAGAGTGTGTGTTACAGAGAGTGAGAGAGAGAGAAAGCGTGTTACAGGGAGTGAGAGAGAGAGTGTGTGTGTCTGTTACAGGGAGATTGAGAGAGAGTGAGTGTGTGTGTTACAGGGAATGAGAGAGAGAGTGTGTTACAGGGAGTGAGAGAGAGAGTGTGTTACAGGGAGTGAGAGAGAGAGTGTTTTACAGGGAGTGAGAGAAAGAGAGAGAATGCATACTGAGAAGATGAGAGAGAATGAGTTACACAGTGAGAGCTAAGAAAAGATTGTGTTACAGGGAGTGAGAGAGAGAGTGTGTGTGTGTGTGTGTTACACAGAGTGAGAGAGAGAGAGTGTGTTACAGGGAGAGAGAGAGAGAGTGTATGTGTTACACGGAGTGAGAGAGATAGGGAGCGTCTGTTACACGAAGTGAGAGAGAGTGTGTTACAGGGAATAAGGGAGAGAGTGTGTGTTACAGGGAGTGAGAGAGAGAGGGAGAGAGTGTGTTACAGGGATTGAGACAGTGAGTGTGTTACAGGGAGTGAGAGAGAGAGTGTGTGTGTTACAGGGAGTGAGAGAGAGAGTGTGTGTGTTACAGGGAGTGAGAGAGAGAGAAAGTTTGTTACAGGGAGTGAGAGGGAGAGGGTGTGTGCGTGTTACACAGAGTGAGTGAGAGTGTGTGTGTTACAGGGAGTGAGAGAGAGAGTGTGTGTGTGTGTTACAGGGAGTGAGAGAGAGAGTGTGTGTATTACAGGGAGTGAGAGATTGTGTGTATTACAGGGATTGAGAGAGAGAGTGTTACAGGAAGTGATAGACAGGGAGTGTGTTACAGGGAGTGAGAGAGAGAGAAAGAGAGAGAGTATTACAGGAAGTGAGAGAGAGTGTCTGTTTCAGGGAGTGAGTGAGAGAGAGAGTGTGTGTGTTACAGGGAGTGAAAGAGAGAGTGTGTGTGTGCTACAGGGAGTGTTAGAGAGAGAGAGTGTGTGTTACAGGGAGTGAGAGAGAGAGAGTGTGTGTTACAGGGAGTGAGTGAGAGAGAGTGTGTGTTACAGGGAGTGAGAGAGAGTGTGTGTTACAGGGAGTGAGAGAGAGAGTGTGTTACAGGGAGTGAGAGATAGAGAGAGAGTGTGTGAGTTACCAGGAGTGAGAGAGAGATTTGTGTTACAGGGCGTGAGAGAGAATGTGTGTGTTGCAGGGAGTGAGAGAGAGAGTGTGTTACAGAGAGTGAGAGAGAGAGAGTGTGTTACAGTGAGAGAGAGAGAGAGAGTGTGCGTGTTACAGGGAGTGAAAGAGAGAGTGTGTGTGTGCTACAGGGAGTGTTAGAGAGAGAGTGTGTGTTACAGGGAGTGAGAGAGAGAGTGTGTTACAGGGAGTGAGAGAAAGAGAGAGATAGCATACTGAGGGGATGAGAGAGAATGAGTTACACAGTGAGAGCTAAGAAGAGATTGTGTTACAGGGAATGAGATAGAGAGTGCGTATGTTACAGGGAGTGAGAGAGAGTGTGTGTTACAGAGAGTGAGAGAGAGAGAAAGTGTGTTACAGGGAGTGAGAGAGAGAGTGTGTGTGTGTGTGTTACACAGAGTGAGAGAGAGAGAGTGTGTTACTGGGAGTGAGAGAGAGAGTGTCTGTGTTACACGGAGTGAGAGAGAGAGGGAGCGTCTGTTACACGAAGTGAGAGAGAGTGTGTTACAGGGAGTGATGGAGAGAGTGTGTGTTACAGGGAGTGAGAGAGAGAGAGTGTTACAGGGAGTGAGAGAGAGAGTGTGTTACAGGGAGTGAGGGAGAGTGTTCGTGTGTTACAGGGAGTGAGAGAGAGTGAGTGTGTTACAGCAAGTGAGGGAGAGTGTGTTTTACAGGGAGTGAGAGAGAGTGTTCGTGTGTTACAGGGAGTGAGAGAGAGAGTGTTACAGGGAGTGAGAGAGAGAGTGCATTACAGGGAGTGAGCGAGAAAGAGAGTGTGTGTTACAGGGAGTGAGAGAGAGAGAGTGTGTGCGTTACAGGGAATGAGAGAGAGAGTTTGTGTTACAGGGAGTGTGTCTGTGTTACAGGGAGTGAGAGAGTGAGAGTGTGTGTGTCTTACAGGGAGTGAGGGAGAGAGAGAAATTGTGTTACAGGGAGTGAGAGAGAGATGGTTTGTGTGTGTTACACAGAGTGAGAGAGAGAGAGAGTGTGTTACAGGAAGTGAGAGAGAGTGTGTGTATTACAGGGAGTGAGAGAGAGAGTGTGTGTATTACAGGGAGTGAGAGATTGTGTGTATTACAGGGAGTGAGAGAGAGAGTGTTAACAGGAAGTGAGAGACAGGGGGTGTGTTACAAGGAGTGAGAGAGAGAGAAAGAGAGAGAGTATTACAGGAAGTGAGAGAGAGTGTCTGTTTCAGGGAGTGAGAGAGAGAGAGAGTGTGTGTGTTACAGGGAGTGAAAGAGAGAGTGTGTGTGTGCTACAGAGAGTGTTAGAGAGAGAGTGTGAGTTACAGGGAGTGAGAGAGAGAGAGCGTGTGTTACAGGGAGTGAGAGAGAGAGAGTTTGTGTGTTACAGGGAGTGAGAGAGAGTGTGTGTTACAGGGAGTGAGAGAGAGGGAACGTCTTGCAGGGATTGAAAGTGAGAGAGAGATAGATCGTCTGTTACTGGGAGAGAGAGAATGTTAAGGGAAGATATAGAGAGGGAGAGAGAGAGTGTGTGTGTTACAGGAAGTGAGAAAGAGAGAGTCTGTTACAGGGAGTGAGAGAGAGAGTGTGTTACAGGGAGTGAGAGAGAGAGTGTTTTACAGGGAGTGAGAGAAAGAGAGAGATAGCATACTGAGGGGATGAGAGAGAATGAGTTACACAGTGAGAGCTAAGAAGAGATTGTGTTACAGGGAGTGAGATAGAGAGTGTGTATGTTACAGGGAGTGAGAGAGAGAGAGTGCGTGTGTGTGTTACAGAGAGTGAGAGAGAGAGAAAGTGTGTTACAGGGAGTGAGAGAGAGAGTGTGTGTGTGTGTTACACAGAGTGAGAGAGAGAGAGTGTGTTACAGGGAGTGAGAAAGAGAGAGTCTGTTACAGAGAGTGAGAGAGAGAGTGTGTGTGTGTGTTACAGGGAGTGAGAGAGAGAGTGTGTTACAGGGAGTGAGAGAGAGAGTGTTTTACAGGGAGTGAGAGAAAGAGAGAGAATGCATACTGAGGGGATGAGAGAGAATGTGTTACACAGTGAGAGCTAAGAAGAGATTGTGTTACAGGGAGTGAGATAGAGAGTGTGTATGTTACAGGGAGTGAGAGAGAGTGTGTGTGTTACAGGGAGTGAGAGAGTGAGAGTGCGTGTGTGTGTTACAGAGAGTGAGAGAGAGAGAAATTGTTACAGGGAGTGAGAGAGAGAGTGTATGTGTTACACGGAGTGAGAGAGAGAGGGAGCGTCTGTTACATGAAGTGAGAGAGAGTGTGTTACTGGGAGTGAGGGAGAGAGTGTGTGTTACAGGGAGTGAGAGAGAGAGGGAGCGTCTGTTAAACGAAGTGAGCGAGTGAGTGTGTTACAGGGAGTGAGGGAGAGAGTGTGTGTTACAGGGAGTGAGAGAGAGAGAGTGTGTGATACAGGGAGTGAGCGAGTGAGTGTGTTACAGGGAGTGAGGGAGAGAGTGTGTGTTACAGGGAGTGAGAGAGAGAGAGTGTGTGATACAGGGAGTGAGAGAGAGAGTGTGTTACAGGGAGTGAGAGAGAGAGTGTGTTACAGGGAGTGAGAGAGAGAGAGTGTGTGTGTTACAAGGAGTGAGAGAGAGATTGTGTGTTACAGGGCGTGGGAGAGAGTGTGTGTGTTGCAGGGAGTGAGAGATAGAGAGTGTGTTACAGGGAAAGAGATAGAGAGTGTGTGTGTGTGTTACAGGGAATGAGAGAGAGAGTGTGTTACAGGGAGTGAGAGAGAGAGTGTGTTACAGGGAGTGAGAGAGAGAGAAAGAGAGAGAGTATTACAGGAAGTGAGAGAGAGTGTCTGTTTCAGGGAGTGAGAGAGAGAGAGAGTGTGTGTGTTACAGGGAGTGAAAGAGAGAGTGTGTGTGTGCTACAGAGAGTGTTAGAGAGAGAGTGTGAGTTACAGGGAGTGAGAGAGAGAGAGCGTGTGTTACAGGGAGTGAGAGAGAGAGAGTTTGTGTGTTACAGGGAGTGAGAGAGAGGGAACGTCTTGCAGGGATTGAAAGTGAGAGAGAGATAGATCGTCTGTTACTGGGAGAGAGAGAATGTTAAGGGAAGATATAGAGAGGGAGAGAGAGAGTGTGTGTGTTACAGGAAGTGAGAAAGAGAGAGTCTGTTACAGAGAGTGAGAGAGAGAGTGTGTGTGTGTGTGTTACAGGGAGTGAGAGAGAGAGTGTGTGTGTGTGTTACAGGGAATGAGAGAGAGAGTGTGTTACAGGGAGTGAGAGAGAGAGTGTGTTACAGGGAGTGAGAGAGAGAGTGTTTTACAGGGAGTGAGAGAAAGAGAGAGAATGCATACTGAGGGGATGAGAGAGAATGTGTTACACAGTGAGAGCTAAGAAGAGATTGTGTTACAGGGAGTGAGATAGAGAGTGTGTATGTTACAGGGAGTGAGAGAGAGTGCGTGTGTTACAGGGAGTGAGAGAGTGAGAGTGCGTGTGTGTGTTACAGAGAGTGAGAGAGAGAGAAATTGTTACAGGGAGTGAGAGAGAGAGTGTATGTGTTACACGGAGTGAGAGAGAGATGGAGCGTCTGTTACATGAAGTGAGAGAGAGTGTGTTACTGGGAGTGAGGGAGAGAGTGTGTGTTACAGGGAGTGAGAGAGAGAGGGAGCGTCTGTTAAACGAAGTGAGCGAGTGAGTGTGTTACAGGGAGTGAGGGAGAGAGTGTGTGTTACAGGGAGTGAGAGAGAGAGAGTGTGTGATACAGGGAGTGAGAGAGAGAGTGTGTTACAGGGAGTGAGAGAGAGTGTGTGTTACAGGGAGTGAGAGAGAGAGAGTGTGTGTGTTACAAGGAGTGAGAGAGAGATTGTGTGTTACAGGGCGTGAGAGAGAGTGTGTGTGTTGCAGGGAGTGAGAGATAGAGAGTGTGTTACAGGGAATGAGATAGAGAGTGTGTCTGTGTGTTACAGGGAATGAGAGAGAGAGTGTGTTACAGGGAGTGAGAGAGAGAGTGTGTTACAGGGAGTGTGAGAGAGAGTGTTTTACAGGGAGTGAGAGAAAGAGAGAGATAGCATACCGAGGGGATGAGAGAAAATGAGTTACACGGTGAGAGCTAAGAAGAGATTGTGTTACAGGGAGTGAGATAGAGAGTGTGTATGTTTCAGGGAGTGAGAGAGAGTCTGTGTGTTACAGGGAGTGAGAGAGAGAGAGTGCGTGTGTGTGTTACAGAGAGTGAGAGAGAGAGAAAGTGTGTTACAGGGAGTGAGAGAGACGGTGTGTGTGTGTGTTACACAGAGTGAGAGAGAGAGAGTGTGTTACTGGGAGTGAGAGAGTGTGTTACAGGGAGTGAGAGAGAGAGAGAGTGTGTGTGTTACAAGGAGTGAGATAGAGATTGTGTGTTACAGGGCGTGAAAGAGTGTGTGTGTGTTACAGGGAGTGAGAGAGAGTGTGTGTTACAGGGAGTGAGTGAGAGAGTATGTTACAGGTAGTGAGCTAGAGAGTGTGTTACAGGGAGTTAGAGAGTGAGTGTGTGCTAAAGGAAGTGAGAGAGAGAGAGTCTGTTACAGGGAGTGAGAGAGAGAGGAAGTATGTTTCAAGGAGTGAGAGAGAGAGTGTGTTTGTTACATGGAGTGAGAGAGAGAATGTGTTACAGGGAGTGAGAGAGAGAGTATGTTATAGGGAGTGAGAGAGAGAGAGTGTGTGCGTGTTACAGAGAGTGAGAGAGGGCGAGAGTGTGTGTTACAGGGAGTGAGTGGGAGAGAGTGTTACAGGGAGTGAGAGAGAGAGTGTGTTGCAGGGCGTGATAGAGAGTGTGTGTGTGTGTTATAGGGAGTGAAAGAGAGACAGTGTCTGTGTGTTACAGGGAGTGAGAGAGAGAGTGTGTGTGTTGCAGGGAGTGAGAGATAGAGAGTGTGTTACAGGGAATGAGATAGAGAGTGTGTGTGTGTGTTACAGGGAATGAGAGAGAGAGTGTGTTACAGGGAGTGAGAGAGAGAGTGTGTTACAGGGAGTGTGAGAGAGAGTGTTTTACAGGGAGTGAGAGAAAGAGAGAGATAGCATACCGAGGGGATGAGAGAAAATGAGTTACACGGTGAGAGCTAAGAAGAGATTGTGTTACAGGGAGTGAGATAGAGAGTGTGTATGTTACAGGGAGTGAGAGAGAGTCTGTGTGTTACAGGGAGTGAGAGAGAGAGAGTGCGTGTGTGTGTTACAGAGAGTGAGAGAGAGAGAAAGTGTGTTACAGGGAGTGAGAGAGACAGTGTGTGTGTGTGTTACACAGAGTGAGAGAGAGAGAGTGTGTTACTGGGAGTGAGAGAGTGTGTTACAGGGAGTGAGAGAGAGAGAGAGAGTGTGTGTATTACAAGGAGTGAGATAGAGATTGTGTGTTACAGGGCGTGAGAGAGAGTGTGTATGTTACAGGGAGTGAGAGAGAGAGTGTGTTACAGGGAGTGAGTGAGAGAGTATGTTACAGGTAGTGAGCTAGAGAGTGTGTTACAGGGAGTTAGAGAGTGAGTGTGTGCTAAAGGAAGTGAGAGAGAGAGAGTCTGTTACAGGGAGTGAGAGAGAGAGGAAGTATGTTTCAAGGAGTGAGAGAGAGAGTGTGTTTGTTACATGGAGTGAGAGAGAGAATGTGTTACAGGGAGTGAGAGAGAGAGCATGTTATAGGGAGTGAGAGAGAGAGTGTGTGCGTGTTACAGAGAGTGAGAGAGGGCGAGAGTGTGTGTTACAGGGAGTGAGTGAGAGAGAGTGTTACAGGGAGTGAGAGAGAGAGTGTGTTGCAGGGAGTGAGAGAGAGTGTGTGTGTGTGTTATAGGGAGTGAAAGAGAGAGAGTGTCTGTGTGTTACAGGGAGTGAGAGAGAGAGTGTGTGTGTTGCAGGGAGTGAGAGAGAGAGAGTGTGTGTTACAGGGAGTGAGAGAGAGAGAATGTGTGTGTGTGTGTTACAGGGAGTGAGAGAGAGAGTGTGTTACAGGGAGTGAGAGAGGGTGTGTGTGTTACAGGAAGTGAGAGAGAGTGTGTGTTACAGGGAGTTAGAGAGAGTGTCTGTGTTTTACAGGGATTGAGGGAGAGTTTGTTACAGGGTGTGAGAGAGAAAGAGTGAGAGAGTGTTACAGGAAGTGAGAGAGTGAGATTCTGTTTCAGGGAGTGAGAGAGAGAGTGTGTGTGTTACAGGGAGTGAGAGAGAGAGAGTGTGTTACAGTGAGAGAGAGAGTGAGTGTGCGTTTTACAGGGAGTGAAAGAGAGAGTGTGTGTGTGCTACAGGGAGTGTTAGAGAGAGAGTGTGTGTTACAGGGAGTGAGAGAGAGAGTGTGTTACAGGGAGTGAGAGAAAGAGAGAGATAGCATACTGAGGGGATGAGAGAAAATGAGTTACACAGTGAGAGCTAAGAAGAGATTGTGTTACAGGGAATGAGATAGAGAGTGCGTATGTTACAGGGAGTGAGAGAGAGTGTGTGTTACAGGGAGTGAGAGAGAGAGAGTGCCTGTGTGTTACAGGGAGTGAAAGAGAGAGTGTGTGTGAGCTACAGGGGGTGTTAGAGAGCGAGTGTGTGTTACAGGGAGTGAGAGAGAGAGAGTGTGTGTGTTAAAGGGAGTGAGAGAGAGGGAACGTCTTGCAGGGATTGAAAGTGAGAGAGAGATAGATCGTCTGTTACTGGGAGAGAGAGAATGTTAAGGGAAGATATAGAGAGAGTGTGTGTGTTACAGGAAGTGAGAAAGAGAGAGTCTGTTACAGGGACTGAGAGAGAGAGTGTGTGTGTCTGTTACAGGGAGTTTGAGAGAGAGTGAGTGTGTGTGTCACAGGGAATGAGAGAGAGAGTGTGTTACAGGGAGTGAGAGAGAGAGTGTGTTACAGGGAGTGAGAGAGAGTGTTTTACAGGGAGTGAGAGAAAGAGAGAGAATGCATACTGAGAAGATGAGAGAGAATGAGTTACACAGTGAGAGCTAAGAAAAGATTGTGTTACAGGGAGTGAGAGAGAGAGTGTGTGTGTGTGTGTGTTACACAGAGTGAGAGAGAGAGAGTGTGTTACAGGGAGAGAGAGAGAGAGTGTATGTGTTACACGGAGTGAGAGAGATAGGGAGCGTCTGTTACACGAAGTGAGAGAGAGTGTGTTACAGGGAATAAGGGAGAGAGTGTGTGTTACAGGGAGTGAGAGAGAGAGTGTGTGTGTTACAGGGAGTGAGAGAGAGAGTGTGTGTGTTACAGGGAGTGAGAGAGAGAGAAAGTTTGTTACAGGGAGTGAGAGGGAGAGGGTGTGTGCGTGTTACACAGAGTGAGAGAGGGTGTGTGTGTTACAGGGAGTGAGAGAGAAGAGTGTGTGTATTACAGGGAGTGAGAGATTGTGTGTATTACAGGGATTGAGAGAGAGAGTGTTACAGGAAGTGATAGACAGGGAGTGTGTTACAGGGAGTGAGAGAGAGAGAAAGAGAGAGAGTATTACAGGAAGTGAGAGAGAGTGTCTGTTTCAGGGAGTGAGTGAGAGAGAGAGTGTGTGTGTTACAGGGAGTGAAAGAGAGAGTGTGTGTGTGCTACAGGGAGTGTTAGAGAGAGAGAGTGTGTGTTACAGGGAGTGAGAGAGAGAGAGTGTGTGTTACAGGGAGTGAGTGAGAGAGAGTGTGTGTTACAGGGAGTGAGAGAGAGTGTGTGTTACAGGGAGTGAGAGAGAGAGTGTGTTACAGGGAGTGAGAGATAGAGAGAGAGTGTGTGAGTTACCAGGAGTGAGAGAGAGATTTGTGTTACAGGGCGTGAGAGAGAATGTGTGTGTTGCAGGGAGTGAGAGAGAGAGTGTGTTACAGGGAGTGAGAGAGAGAGAGTGTGTTACAGTGAGAGAGAGAGAGAGAGTGTGCGTGTTACAGGGAGTGAAAGAGAGAGTGTGTGTGTGCTACAGGGAGTGTTAGAGAGAGAGTGTGTGTTACAGGGAGTGAGAGAGAGAGTGTGTTACAGGGAGTGAGAGAGAGAGTGTGTTACAGGGAGTGTGAGAGAGAGTGTTTTACAGGGAGTGAGAGAAAGAGAGAGATAGCATACCGAGGGGATGAGAGAAAATGAGTTACACGGTGAGAGCTAAGAAGAGATTGTGTTACAGGGAGTGAGATAGAGAGTGTGTATGTTACAGGGAGTGAGAGAGAGTCTGTGTGTTACAGGGAGTGAGAGAGAGAGAGTGCGTGTGTGTGTTACAGAGAGTGAGAGAGAGAGAAAGTGTGTTACAGGGAGTGAGAGAGACAGTGTGTGTGTGTGTTACACAGAGTGAGAGAGAGAGAGTGTGTTACTGGGAGTGAGAGAGTGTGTTACAGGGAGTGAGAGAGAGAGAGAGAGTGTGTGTATTACAAGGAGTGAGATAGAGATTGTGTGTTACAGGGCGTGAGAGAGAGTGTGTATGTTACAGGGAGTGAGAGAGAGAGTGTGTTACAGGGAGTGAGTGAGAGAGTATGTTACAGGTAGTGAGCTAGAGAGTGTGTTACAGGGAGTTAGAGAGTGAGTGTGTGCTAAAGGAAGTGAGAGAGAGAGAGTCTGTTACAGGGAGTGAGAGAGAGAGGAAGTATGTTTCAAGGAGTGAGAGAGAGAGTGTGTTTGTTACATGGAGTGAGAGAGAGAATGTGTTACAGGGAGTGAGAGAGAGAGCATGTTATAGGGAGTGAGAGAGAGAGTGTGTGCGTGTTACAGAGAGTGAGAGAGGGCGAGAGTGTGTGTTACAGGGAGTGAGTGAGAGAGAGTGTTACAGGGAGTGAGAGAGAGAGTGTGTTGCAGGGAGTGAGAGAGAGTGTGTGTGTGTGTTATAGGGAGTGAAAGAGAGAGAGTGTCTGTGTGTTACAGGGAGTGAGAGAGAGAGTGTGTGTGTTGCAGGGAGTGAGAGAGAGAGAGTGTGTGTTACAGGGAGTGAGAGAGAGAGAATGTGTGTGTGTGTGTTACAGGGAGTGAGAGAGAGAGTGTGTTACAGGGAGTGAGAGAGGGTGTGTGTGTTACAGGAAGTGAGAGAGAGTGTGTGTTACAGGGAGTTAGAGAGAGTGTCTGTGTTTTACAGGGATTGAGGGAGAGTTTGTTACAGGGTGTGAGAGAGAAAGAGTGAGAGAGTGTTACAGGAAGTGAGAGAGTGAGATTCTGTTTCAGGGAGTGAGAGAGAGAGTGTGTGTGTTACAGGGAGTGAGAGAGAGAGAGTGTGTTACAGTGAGAGAGAGAGTGAGTGTGCGTTTTACAGGGAGTGAAAGAGAGAGTGTGTGTGTGCTACAGGGAGTGTTAGAGAGAGAGTGTGTGTTACAGGGAGTGAGAGAGAGAGTGTGTTACAGGGAGTGAGAGAAAGAGAGAGATAGCATACTGAGGGGATGAGAGAAAATGAGTTACACAGTGAGAGCTAAGAAGAGATTGTGTTACAGGGAATGAGATAGAGAGTGCGTATGTTACAGGGAGTGAGAGAGAGTGTGTGTTACAGGGAGTGAGAGAGAGAGAGTGCCTGTGTGTTACAGGGAGTGAAAGAGAGAGTGTGTGTGAGCTACAGGGGGTGTTAGAGAGCGAGTGTGTGTTACAGGGAGTGAGAGAGAGAGAGTGTGTGTGTTAAAGGGAGTGAGAGAGAGGGAACGTCTTGCAGGGATTGAAAGTGAGAGAGAGATAGATCGTCTGTTACTGGGAGAGAGAGAATGTTAAGGGAAGATATAGAGAGAGTGTGTGTGTTACAGGAAGTGAGAAAGAGAGAGTCTGTTACAGGGACTGAGAGAGAGAGTGTGTGTGTCTGTTACAGGGAGTTTGAGAGAGAGTGAGTGTGTGTGTCACAGGGAATGAGAGAGAGAGTGTGTTACAGGGAGTGAGAGAGAGAGTGTGTTACAGGGAGTGAGAGAGAGTGTTTTACAGGGAGTGAGAGAAAGAGAGAGAATGCATACTGAGAAGATGAGAGAGAATGAGTTACACAGTGAGAGCTAAGAAAAGATTGTGTTACAGGGAGTGAGAGAGAGAGTGTGTGTGTGTGTGTGTTACACAGAGTGAGAGAGAGAGAGTGTGTTACAGGGAGAGAGAGAGAGAGTGTATGTGTTACACGGAGTGAGAGAGATAGGGAGCGTCTGTTACACGAAGTGAGAGAGAGTGTGTTACAGGGAATAAGGGAGAGAGTGTGTGTTACAGGGAGTGAGAGAGAGAGTGTGTGTGTTACAGGGAGTGAGAGAGAGAGTGTGTGTGTTACAGGGAGTGAGAGAGAGAGAAAGTTTGTTACAGGGAGTGAGAGGGAGAGGGTGTGTGCGTGTTACACAGAGTGAGAGAGGGTGTGTGTGTTACAGGGAGTGAGAGAGAAGAGTGTGTGTATTACAGGGAGTGAGAGATTGTGTGTATTACAGGGATTGAGAGAGAGAGTGTTACAGGAAGTGATAGACAGGGAGTGTGTTACAGGGAGTGAGAGAGAGAGAAAGAGAGAGAGTATTACAGGAAGTGAGAGAGAGTGTCTGTTTCAGGGAGTGAGTGAGAGAGAGAGTGTGTGTGTTACAGGGAGTGAAAGAGAGAGTGTGTGTGTGCTACAGGGAGTGTTAGAGAGAGAGAGTGTGTGTTACAGGGAGTGAGAGAGAGAGAGTGTGTGTTACAGGGAGTGAGTGAGAGAGAGTGTGTGTTACAGGGAGTGAGAGAGAGTGTGTGTTACAGGGAGTGAGAGAGAGAGTGTGTTACAGGGAGTGAGAGATAGAGAGAGAGTGTGTGAGTTACCAGGAGTGAGAGAGAGATTTGTGTTACAGGGCGTGAGAGAGAATGTGTGTGTTGCAGGGAGTGAGAGAGAGAGTGTGTTACAGGGAGTGAGAGAGAGAGAGTGTGTTACAGTGAGAGAGAGAGAGAGAGTGTGCGTGTTACAGGGAGTGAAAGAGAGAGTGTGTGTGTGCTACAGGGAGTGTTAGAGAGAGAGTGTGTGTTACAGGGAGTGAGAGAGAGAGTGTGTTACAGGGAGTGAGAGAAAGAGAGAGATAGCATACTGAGGGGATGAGAGAGAATGAGTTACACAGTGAGAGCTAAGAAGAGATTGTGTTACAGGGAATGAGATAGAGAGTGCGTATGTTACAGGGAGTGAGAGAGAGTGTGTGTTACAGAGAGTGAGAGAGAGAGAAAGCGTGTTACAGGGAGTGAGAGAGAGAGTGTGTGTGTCTGTTACAGGGAGATTGAGAGAGAGTGAGTGTGTGTGTTACAGGGAATGAGAGAGAGAGTGTGTTACAGGGAGTGAGAGAGAGAGTGTGTTACAGGGAGTGAGAGAGAGAGTGTTTTACAGGGAGTGAGAGAAAGAGAGAGAATGCATACTGAGAAGATGAGAGAGAATGAGTTACACAGTGAGAGCTAAGAAAAGATTGTGTTACAGGGAGTGAGAGAGAGAGTGTGTGTGTGTGTGTGTTACACAGAGTGAGAGAGAGAGAAAGTGTGTTACAGGGAGTGAGAGAGAGAGTGTGTGTGTGTGTGTTACACAGAGTGAGAGAGAGAGAGTGTGTTACTGGGAGTGAGAGAGAGAGTGTCTGTGTTACACGGAGTGAGAGAGAGAGGGAGCGTCTGTTACACGAAGTGAGAGAGAGTGTGTTACAGGGAGTGATGGAGAGAGTGTGTGTTACAGGGAGTGAGAGAGAGAGAGTGTTACAGGGAGTGAGAGAGAGAGTGTGTTACAGGGAGTGAGGGAGAGTGTTCGTGTGTTACAGGGAGTGAGAGAGAGTGAGTGTGTTACAGCAAGTGAGGGAGAGTGTGTTTTACAGGGAGTGAGAGAGAGTGTTCGTGTGTTACAGGGAGTGAGAGAGAGAGTGTTACAGGGAGTGAGAGAGAGAGTGCATTACAGGGAGTGAGCGAGAAAGAGAGTGTGTGTTACAGGGAGTGAGAGAGAGAGAGTGTGTGCGTTACAGGGAATGAGAGAGAGAGTTTGTGTTACAGGGAGTGTGTCTGTGTTACAGGGAGTGAGAGAGTGAGAGTGTGTGTGTCTTACAGGGAGTGAGGGAGAGAGAGAAATTGTGTTACAGGGAGTGAGAGAGAGATGGTTTGTGTGTGTTACACAGAGTGAGAGAGAGAGAGAGTGTGTTACAGGAAGTGAGAGAGAGTGTGTGTATTACAGGGAGTGAGAGAGAGAGTGTGTGTATTACAGGGAGTGAGAGATTGTGTGTATTACAGGGAGTGAGAGAGAGAGTGTTAACAGGAAGTGAGAGACAGGGGGTGTGTTACAGGGAGTGAGAGAGAGAGAAAGAGAGAGAGTATTACAGGAAGTGAGAGAGAGTGTCTGTTTCAGGGAGTGAGAGAGAGAGAGAGTGTGTGTGTTACAGGGAGTGAAAGAGAGAGTGTGTGTGTGCTACAGAGAGTGTTAGAGAGAGAGTGTGAGTTACAGGGAGTGAGAGAGAGAGAGCGTGTGTTACAGGGAGTGAGAGAGAGAGAGTTTGTGTGTTACAGGGAGTGAGAGAGAGTGTGTGTTACAGGGAGTGAGAGAGAGGGAACGTCTTGCAGGGATTGAAAGTGAGAGAGAGATAGATCGTCTGTTACTGGGAGAGAGAGAATGTTAAGGGAAGATATAGAGAGGGAGAGAGAGAGTGTGTGTGTTACAGGAAGTGAGAAAGAGAGAGTCTGTTACAGAGAGTGAGAGAGAGAGTGTGTGTGTGTGTTACAGGGAGTGAGAGAGAGAGTGTGTTACAGGGAGTGAGAGAGAGAGTGTTTTACAGGGAGTGAGAGAAAGAGAGAGAATGCATACTGAGGGGATGAGAGAGAATGTGTTACACAGTGAGAGCTAAGAAGAGATTGTGTTACAGGGAGTGAGATAGAGAGTGTGTATGTTACAGGGAGTGAGAGAGAGTGTGTGTGTTACAGGGAGTGAGAGAGTGAGAGTGCGTGTGTGTGTTACAGAGAGTGAGAGAGAGAGAAATTGTTACAGGGAGTGAGAGAGAGAGTGTATGTGTTACACGGAGTGAGAGAGAGAGGGAGCGTCTGTTACATGAAGTGAGAGAGAGTGTGTTACTGGGAGTGAGGGAGAGAGTGTGTGTTACAGGGAGTGAGAGAGAGAGGGAGCGTCTGTTAAACGAAGTGAGCGAGTGAGTGTGTTACAGGGAGTGAGGGAGAGAGTGTGTGTTACAGGGAGTGAGAGAGAGAGAGTGTGTGATACAGGGAGTGAGCGAGTGAGTGTGTTACAGGGAGTGAGGGAGAGAGTGTGTGTTACAGGGAGTGAGAGAGAGAGTGTGTGATACAGGGAGTGAGAGAGAGAGTGTGTTACAGGGAGTGAGAGAGAGAGTGTGTTACAGGGAGTGAGAGAGAGAGAGTGTGTGTGTTACAAGGAGTGAGAGAGAGATTGTGTGTTACAGGGCGTGGGAGAGAGTGTGTGTGTTGCAGGGAGTGAGAGATAGAGAGTGTGTTACAGGGAAAGAGATAGAGAGTGTGTGTGTGTGTTACAGGGAATGAGAGAGAGAGTGTGTTACAGGGAGTGAGAGAGAGAGTGTGTTACAGGGAGTGAGAGAGAGAGAAAGAGAGAGAGTAGTACAGGAAGTGAGAGAGAGTGTCTGTTTCAGGGAGTGAGAGAGAGAGAGAGTGTGTGTGTTACAGGGAGTGAAAGAGAGAGTGTGTGTGTGCTACAGAGAGTGTTAGAGAGAGAGTGTGAGTTACAGGGAGTGAGAGAGAGAGAGCGTGTGTTACAGGGAGTGAGAGAGAGAGAGTTTGTGTGTTACAGGGAGTGAGAGAGAGGGAACGTCTTGCAGGGATTGAAAGTGAGAGAGAGATAGATCGTCTGTTACTGGGAGAGAGAGAATGTTAAGGGAAGATATAGAGAGGGAGAGAGAGAGTGTGTGTGTTACAGGAAGTGAGAAAGAGAGAGTCTGTTACAGAGAGTGAGAGAGAGAGTGTGTGTGTGTGTGTTACAGGGAGTGAGAGAGAGAGTGTGTGTGTGTGTTACAGGGAATGAGAGAGAGAGTGTGTTACAGGGAGTGAGAGAGAGAGTGTGTTACAGGGAGTGAGAGAGAGAGTGTTTTACAGGGAGTGAGAGAAAGAGAGAGAATGCATACTGAGGGGATGAGAGAAAATGTGTTACACAGTGAGAGCTAAGAAGAGATTGTGTTACAGGGAGTGAGATAGAGAGTGTGTATGTTACAGGGAGTGAGAGAGAGTGCGTGTGTTACAGGGAGTGAGAGAGTGAGAGTGCGTGTGTGTGTTACAGAGAGTGAGAGAGAGAGAAATTGTTACAGGGAGTGAGAGAGAGAGTGTATGTGTTACACGGAGTGAGAGAGAGATGGAGCGTCTGTTACATGAAGTGAGAGAGAGTGTGTTACTGGGAGTGAGGGAGAGAGTGTGTGTTACAGGGAGTGAGAGAGAGAGGGAGCGTCTGTTAAACGAAGTGAGCGAGTGAGTGTGTTACAGGGAGTGAGGGAGAGAGTGTGTGTTACAGGGAGTGAGAGAGAGAGAGTGTGTGATACAGGGAGTGAGAGAGAGAGTGTGTTACAGGGAGTCAGAGAGAGTGTGTGTTACAGGGAGTGAGAGAGAGAGAGTGTGTGTGTTACAAGGAGTGAGAGAGAGATTGTGTGTTACAGGGCGTGAGAGAGAGTGTGTGTGTTGCAGGGAGTGAGAGATAGAGAGTGTGTTACAGGGAATGAGATAGAGAGTGTGTCTGTGTGTTACAGGGAATGAGAGAGAGAGTGTGTTACAGGGAGTGAGAGAGAGAGTGTGTTACAGGGAGTGTGAGAGAGAGTGTTTTACAGGGAGTGAGAGAAAGAGAGAGATAGCATACCGAGGGGATGAGAGAAAATGAGTTACACGGTGAGAGCTAAGAAGAGATTGTGTTACAGGGAGTGAGATAGAGAGTGTGTATGTTTCAGGGAGTGAGAGAGAGTCTGTGTGTTACAGGGAGTGAGAGAGAGAGAGTGCGTGTGTGTGTTACAGAGAGTGAGAGAGAGAGAAAGTGTGTTACAGGGAGTGAGAGAGACAGTGTGTGTGTGTGTTACACAGAGTGAGAGAGAGAGAGTGTGTTACTGGGAGTGAGAGAGTGTGTTACAGGGAGTGAGAGAGAGAGAGAGTGTGTGTGTTACAAGGAGTGAGATAGAGATTGTGTGTTACAGGGCGTGAGAGAGTGTGTGTGTGTTACAGGGAGTGAGAGAGAGTGTGTGTTACAGGGAGTGAGTGAGAGAGTATGTTACAGGTAGTGAGCTAGAGAGTGTGTTACAGGGAGTTAGAGAGTGAGTGTGTGCTAAAGGAAGTGAGAGAGAGAGAGTCTGTTACAGGGAGTGAGAGAGAGAGGAAGTATGTTTCAAGGAGTGAGAGAGAGAGTGTGTTTGTTACATGGAGTGAGAGAGAGAATGTGTTACAGGGAGTGAGAGAGAGAGTATGTTATAGGGAGTGAGAGAGAGAGAGTGTGTGCGTGTTACAAAGAGTGAGAGAGGGCGAGAGTGTGTGTTACAGGGAGTGAGTGAGAGAGAGTGTTACAGGGAGTGAGAGAGAGAGTGTGTTGCAGGGAGTGAGAGAGAGTGTGTGTGTGTGTTATAGGGAGTGAAAGAGAGACAGTGTCTGTGTGTTACAGGGAGTGAGAGAGAGAGTGTGTGTGTTGCAGGGAGTGAGAGATAGAGAGTGTGTTACAGGGAATGAGATAGAGAGTGTGTGTGTGTGTTACAGGGAATGAGAGAGAGAGTGTGTTACAGGGAGTGAGAGAGAGAGTGTGTTACAGGGAGTGTGAGAGAGAGTGTTTTACAGGGAGTGAGAGAAAGAGAGAGATAGCATACCGAGGGGATGAGAGAAAATGAGTTACACGGTGAGAGCTAAGAAGAGATTGTGTTACAGGGAGTGAGATAGAGAGTGTGTTTGTTACAGGGAGTGAGAGAGAGTCTGTGTGTTACAGGGAGTGAGAGAGAGAGAGTGCGTGTGTGTGTTACAGAGAGTGAGAGAGAGAGAAAGTGTGTTACAGGGAGTGAGAGAGACAGTGTGTGTGTGTGTTACACAGAGTGAGAGAGAGAGAGTGTGTTACTGGGAGTGAGAGAGTGTGTTACAGGGAGTGAGAGAGAGAGAGAGAGTGTGTGTATTACAAGGAGTGAGATAGAGATTGTGTGTTACAGGGCGTGAGAGAGAGTGTGTATGTTACAGGGAGTGAGAGAGAGAGTGTGTTACAGGGAGTGAGTGAGAGAGTATGTTACAGGTAGTGAGCTAGAGAGTGTGTTACAGGGAGTTAGAGAGTGAGTGTGTGCTAAAGGAAGTGAGAGAGAGAGAGTCTGTTACAGGGAGTGAGAGAGAGAGGAAGTATGTTTCAAGGAGTGAGAGAGAGAGTGTGTTTGTTACATGGAGTGAGAGAGAGAATGTGTTACAGGGAGTGAGAGAGAGAGCATGTTATAGGGAGTGAGAGAGAGAGTGTGTGCGTGTTACAGAGAGTGAGAGAGGGCGAGAGTGTGTGTTACAGGGAGTGAGTGAGAGAGAGTGTTACAGGTAGTGAGAGAGAGAGTGTGTTGCAGGGAGTGAGAGAGAGTGTGTGTGTGTGTTATAGGGAGTGAAAGAGAGAGAGTGTCTGTGTGTTACAGGGAGTGAGAGAGAGAGTGTGTGTGTTGCAGGGAGTGAGAGAGAGAGAGTGTGTGTTACAGGGAGTGAGAGAGAGAGAATGTGTGTGTGTGTGTTACAGGGAGTGAGAGAGAGAGTGTGTTACAGGGAGTGAGAGAGGGTGTGTATGTTACAGGAAGTGAGAGAGAGTGTGTGTTACAGGGAGTTAGAGAGAGTGTCTGTGTTTTACAGGGATTGAGGGAGAGTTTGTTACAGGGTGTGAGAGAGAAAGAGTGAGAGGGTGTTACAGGAAGTGAGAGAGTGAGATTCTGTTTCAGGGAGTGAGAGAGAGAGTGTGTGTGTTACAGGGAGTGTGAAAGAGAGAGAAAGAGAGACAGTTTTAACGGGAGTGAGAGAGAGAGTCTGTTTCAGGGAGTGAAAGAGAGAGAGAGTATGTGCATTACAGGGAGTGAGAGAGAGAGTGTGTTATAGGGAGTGAGAGAGAGAGTGTTAACAGGAAGTGAGAGACAGGGGGTGTGTTACAGGGAGTGAGAGAGAGAGAAAGAGAGAGAGTATTACAGGAAGTGAGAGAGAGTGTCTGTTTCAGGGAGTGAGAGAGAGAGAGTGTGTGTGTTACAGGGAGTGAAAGAGAGAGTGTGTGTGTGCTACAGAGAGTGTTAGAGAGAGAGTGTGAGTTACAGGGAGTGAGAGAGAGAGAGCGTGTGTTACAGGGAGTGAGAGAGAGAGAGTTTGTGTGTTACAGGGAGTGAGAGAGAGTGTGTGTTACAGGGAGTGAGAGAGAGGGAACGTCTTGCAGGGATTGAAAGTGAGAGAGAGATAGATCGTCTGTTACTGGGAGAGAGAGAATGTTAAGGGAAGATATAGAGAGGGAGAGAGAGAGTGTGTGTGTTACAGGAAGTGAGAAAGAGAGAGTCTGTTACAGAGAGTGAGAGAGAGAGTGTGTGTGTGTGTTACAGGGAGTGAGAGAGAGAGTGTGTTACAGGGAGTGAGAGAGAGAGTGTTTTACAGGGAGTGAGAGAAAGAGAGAGAATGCATACTGAGGGGATGAGAGAGAATGAGTTACACAGTGAGAGCTAAGAAGAGATTGTGTTACAGGGAATGAGATAGAGAGTGCGTATGTTACAGGGAGTGAGAGAGAGTGTGTGTTACAGGGAGTGAGAGAGAGAGAGTGCGTGTGTGTGTTACAGAGAGTGAGGGAGAGAGAAAGTGTGTTACAGGGAGTGAGAGAGAGAGTGTGTGTTACAGGGAGTGAGAGAGAGGGAACGTCTTGCAGGGATTGAAAGTGAGAGAGAGATAGATCGTCTGTTACTGGGAGAGAGAGAATGTTAAGTGAAGATATAGAGAGGGAGAGAGAGAGTGTGTGTGTTACAGGAAGTGAGAAAGAGAGAGTCTGTTACAGGGAGTGAGAGAGAGAGAGTGTGTGTGTTACAGAGAGTGAGAGAGAGAGAAAGCGTGTTACAGGGAGTGAGAGAGAGAGTGTGTGTGTCTGTTACAGGGAGTTTGAGAGAGAGTGAGTGTGTGTGTTACAGGGAATGAGAGAGAGAGTGTGTTACAGGGAGTGAGAGAGAGAGTGTGTTACAGGGAGTGAGAGAGAGAGTGTTTTACAGGGAGTGAGAGAAAGAGAGAGAATGCATACTGAGGGGATGAGAGAGAATGAGTTACACAGTGAGAGTTAAGAAGAGATTGTGTTACAGGGAATGAGATAGAGAGTGCGTATGTTACAGGGAGTGAGAGAGAGTGTGTGTTACAGGGAGTGAGAGAGAGAGAGTGCGTGTGTGTGTTACAGAGAGTGAGAGAGAGAGAAAGTGTGTTACAGGGAATGAGAGAGAGAGTGTTACAGGAAGTAGGAGACAGGGAGTGTGTTACAGGGAGTGAGAGAGAGAGAAAGAGAGAGAGTATTACAGGAAGTGAGAGAGAGTGTCTGTTTCAGGGAGTGGGAGAGAGAGAGAGTTTGTGTGTTACAGGGAGTGAAAGAGAGAGTGTGTGTGTGCTACAGGGAATGTTAGAGAGAGAGTGTGTGTTACAGGGAGTGAGAGAGAGAGAGTTTGTGTGTTACAGGGAGTGAGAGAGAGGGAACATCTTGCAGGGATTGAAAGTGAGAGAGAGATAGATCGTCTGTTACTGGGAGAGAGAGCATGTTAAGGGAAGATATAGAGATGGAGAGAGAGAGTGTGTGTGTTACAGGAAGTGAGAAAGAGAGAGTCTGTTACAGTTAGTGAGAGAGCGAGAGAGTGTGTGTGTTACAGGGAGTGAGAGAGAGAGTGTGTGTGTGTTACAGGGAGTGAGAGAGAGAGTGTGTGTTTGTATTACAGGGAATGAGAGAGAGAGTGTGTTACAGGGAGTGAGAGAGAGAGTGTGTTACAGGGAGTAAGAGAGAAAGAGAGTGTTACAAGGAGTGAGAGATAGAGACTGTGTTTCAGGTAGTGAGAGAGAGTGTGTGTGTTACAGGGAGTGAGAGAGAGGGTGTGTGTGTGTGTTACAGGGAGTGAGAGAGAGAGTGTGTGTGTGTGTTACAGGGAGTGAAGGAGAGAGTGCGTGTTACAGTGAGTGAGAGAGAGAGGGACCGTCTGTTAAACGAAGTGAGAGATAGAGTGTGTTACAGGGAGTGAGGGAGAGAGTGTGTGTAACAGGGAGTGAGAGAGAGAGTGTGTGTTACAGGGAGTGAGAGAGAGAGTGTGTTACAGGGAGTGAGAGAGAGAGAGTGTGTGCTACAGGGAGTGAGAGAGAGAGAGTGTGTGTTACAAGGAGTGAGAGAGAGAGGGAGCATCTGTTAAACAAAGTGAGAGAGTGTGTTACAGGGAGTGAGGGAGAGATTGTGTGTTACAGGGAGTGAGAGAGAGAGTTTGTGTTACAGGGAGTGAGAGAGAGAGTGTGTTACAGGGAGTGAGAGAGAGAATGTGTTACAGGGAGTGAGAGAGAGAGAGTGTGTGCTACAGGGAGTGAGAGAGAGAGAGTGTGTGTTACAGGGAGTGAGAGAGAGAGAGTGTGCGTTACAGGGAGTGAGAGAGAGAGTATGTTACAGGGAGTGAGAGAGAGAGAGTGTGTGTTACAGGGATTGAGAGAGAGAGTGCATGTGTTACAGGGAGTGAGAGATTATTGTGTGTCACTCACACTTCCTCTTTCTCTCACTCCCTACACTCACTCTTCACTCTCCCTATCTCTCTCACAGTCTGTTCGCTCACTCTTCACTCTCCCTCTCTCTCTCACTCTCTTAACTCACTCTTCACTCTCTCAATCTCTTCACTCACTCTTTACTCTCCCTATCTCTCTCACATTCTCTTCACTCACTCTACACTCTCCCTCTCTCTCACTCTCTTAACTCAGTCTTCACTATCCCTCTCTCTCAATCTCTTCACTCACTCTTCACTCTCCCTATCTCTCTCAGACTCTCTTCACTCCCTCTTCACTCTCCCTCTCTCTCTCACACTGTCTTCAAACACTCTTCACTCTCCCTCTCTCTCACTCTCTTCACTCTCTCATCACTCTCCCTCTCTCTCTCTCACTCACTTCCCTCAGAAACCCTCTCTCTCGCTCTCTTCACTCTCCCACTCTCTCTCACTCTATTCACTCTCCCTCTCTCGCACTCTCTTCACTCACTCTTCACTCTCCCTCTCTCTCACTCTCTTCACTCACTCTTCACTCTCTCTCACTCTCTCTTCATTCACTCTTCACTATCCCTCTCTCTCACTCCAGTCACTCTTCACTCTCCCTTCTCTCACTTACTTCACTCTCTCTTCACTCTCTCTCTCTCCCTTTCTCCCTCTCTCTCTCACTCTCTTCACTCCCTCTCACTATCACTCTCTTCACTCACTCTTCACTCGTCCTCTCTCTCTCTCTTCACTCACTCTTCACTCTCCCTCCCTCTCCCTCACGCTCTTCACTCACTCTCCCTCTCTCTCTCACTCACTTCATTCTCTCCTCACTCTCCCTCTCTCTCATTCTCTTCACTCACTCTTCACTCTCCCTGACAATCTCTCACTCTCTTCACTCACTCTTCACTCTCAATCTCTCTCTTACTCTCTTCACTCTCTCTCTCTCTCTCTCTCTCACTCTGTTCACTCACTCTTCACTCTCAGTCTCTCTCTCTCTTACTCTCTTCACTCACTCTTCACTCTCCACTCTCTCTCTCTCACTCTCTTCACTCACTCTTCAATATCCCTCTCTCTCTCAATCTCTTCACTCACTCTTCACTCTCCCTCTCTCTCACTCTCTTCACTCTCCCATCAATCTCCCTCTCTCTCTCTCACTGTCTTCCCTCATTCACCCTCTCTCTCACTCTCTTCACTCAGTGCTCACTCTCTCTCACTCTCTCTTCACTCACTCTTCACTCTCCCTCTCTCTCACTCTCTTCACTCACTCTTCACTTGCCTCTCTCTCACTCTGTGCACTCACTCATCACTCTCCCTCTTTCTCACTCTCTTCACTCACTCTTCAATCTCCCTCTGTCACTTCATTCTCTCTTCACTCTCTCCCTCTCTCACTCTCTTCACCCACTCTTCACTCTCTCTTCACTCACTCTTCACTCTCCCTCTCTCTCACTCTCTTCACTCACTCGTCACTCTCCCTCTCTCTCACTCTCTTCACTCACTCTTCACTCTCCCTCTCTCTCACTCTCTTCACTCACTCTTCACTTCCCTCACTCTCACTCTCTTCAAACACTCTTCACTCTCCCTCTCTCGCACTCTCTTCACTCACACTTCACTCTCTCTCTTCACTCACACTTCACTCTCCCTCTCTCTCACTCTCTTCACTCACTCATCACTCTCCCTCTCTCTCACTCTCTTCACTCACTCTTCACTCTCCCTCTCTCTCAGTCTCTTCACTCTCTCCCTCTCTCACTCTCTTCACTCACTCATCACTCTCCCTCTCTCTCACTCTCTTCACTCACTCATCACTCTCCCTCTCTCTCACTCTCTTCACTCACTCTTCACTCTCCCTCTATCTCACTCTCTTCATTCAATCTTCACTCTACCTCTCTCTCACTCTCTTCACACACTCTTCACTCGCCCTCTCTCTCTCTTCACTCACTCTTCAGTCTCCCTACCTCTCTCTCACGCTCTTCACTCACTCTCCCTCTCTCACTCTCTTTGTTCTCTCTGCACTCTCCCTCTCTCTCTCTCACTCTCTTCACTCAATCTTCACTTTCTCTCTCTCTCTCTCTTCACTCAATCTTCACTCTTGCACTCTCTCTCTCACTCTCTCTTCACTCTCCCTCACTCTCACTCTCTTCACTCACTCTTCACTCTCCCTGTCTCACACTCTCTTCACTCACTCTTCATTTTCCCTCGCTCTTCACTCTCTCTCTCATTCTCTTCACCTTCCCTTCATTCTCCCTCTCTCTCTCTTCACTCACTCTTCACTCTCTATTCACTCTCCCTCTCTCTCTTCACTCACTCTCTCACTCTCTTCACTCACTCTGCCTCTCTCTCACTCCCTCTCTCTCACTCTGTTCACTCACTCTTCACTATCCCTCTCTCTCTCCCACTCTCTTCCCTCACTTATCCTCTCTCTGACTCTCTTCACTCTCCCTCTCTCTCTTCACTCTCTAACGCTCTCTTCACTCTCCCTATCTCACTCTCTTCACTCACTCTCCCTCTCTCTCTCAATCTGTTCACTCACTATTCACTCTCCCTCTCTCTCTCTTCACTCACTCTCTCTCTCACTCAATTCACTCGCTCTCACTCTCTCTCTTCACTCTCTCTTCACTCTCCCTCTCTCTCTCTTCACTCTCTCTTCACTCTCTCTCTCTCACTCTCTTCACTCACTCTTTACTCTACCCCTCTCTCGCTCTCTTCACTCACTCTCTTCACTCATTCTTCACTCTCCCTCTCTCTTTCTCTCTTCACCCGTTCTCTTCACTCTCCCTTCACTCTCCCTCTCTCACTCTCTTCACTCTCTCTTCACTCTCCCTCTCTCTTTCTCTCTTCACTCACTCTCTTCACTCACTCTCTCTCTCTCCCTCTCTCTCACCCTCTTCAATCAATCTCTCTCTCTCACACTCATCACTCACTCATCATTCTCCCTCTCTCTCTCCCTCTCTCTCTCTTCACACACTCTTCACTCTAGCTCTCTACCTCTCACTCTCTTCACTCATTCTTCACACTCCCTCTCTCTCTCTCACTCTCTTCACTCATTCTTTACTCTCCCTCTCTCTCACTCTCTTCACTCACTCTCCCTCTCTCTCTCTTCACTCACTCTCTCTCTCTCACTCACTTCACTCACTCTCCCTCCCTCTCTTCACTCTCTCTTCACTCTCCCTCTCTCTCTCTCTTCCCTCACTCTTCACTCTCCCTCTCTCTCACTCTCTTCACTCACTCTTCACTCTCTCTCACTCTCTCTTCATTCACTCTTCACTATCCCTCTCTCTCACTCCAGTCACTCTTCACTCTCCCTTCTCTCACTTACTTCACTCTCTCTTCACTCTCTCTCTCTCCCTTTCTCCCTCTCTCTCTCACGCTCTTCACTCCCTCTCTCTATCACTCTCTTCACTCACTCTTCACTCGTCCTCTCTCTCTCTCTTCACTCACTCTTCACTCTCCCTCCCTCTCCCTCACGCTCTTCACTCACTCTCCCTCTCTCTCTCACTCTCTTCATTCTCTCCTCACTCTCCCTCTCTCTCATTCTCTTCACTCACTCTTCACTCTCCCTAACAATCTCTCACTCTCTTCACTCACTCTTCACTCTCTCTCTCTTACTCTCTTCACTCACTCTCTCTCTCTCTCTCTCACTCTGTTCACTCACTCTTCACTCTCAGTCTCTCTCTCTCTTACTCTCTTCACTCACTCTTCACTCTCCACTCTCTCTCTCTCTCTCACTCTCTTCACTCACTCTTCACTGTCCCTCTCTCTCACTCTCTTCACTCTCCCATCAATCTCCCTCTCTCTCTCTCACTGTCTTCCCTCATTCACCCTCTCTCTCACTCTCTTCACTCAGTGCTCACTCTCTCTCACTCTCTCTTCACTCACTCTTCACTCTCCCTCTCTCTCTCTCTTCACTCACTCTTCAATCTCCCTCTCTCTGTCACTTCATTCTCTCTTCACTCTCTCCCTCTCTCACTCTCTTCACCCACTCTTCACTCTCTCTTCACTCACTCATCACTCTCCCTCTCTCTCACTCTCTTCACTCACTCATCACTCTCGCTCTCTCTCACTCTCTTCACTCACTCTTCACTCTCCCTCTCTCTCACTCTCTTCACTCACTCTTCAATCTCCCTCTCTCTGTCACTTCATTCTCTCTTCACTCTCTCCCTCTCTCACTCTCTTCACCCACTCTTCACTCTCTCTTCACTCACTCATCACTCTCCCTCTCTCTCACTCTCTTCACTCACTCTTCACTCTCCCTCTCTCTCACTCTCTTCACTCACACGTCACTCTCTCTCTTCACTCGCACTTCACTCTCCCTCTCTCTCACTCTCTTCACTCACTCATCACTCTCCCTCTCTCTCACTCTCTTCACTCACTCTTCACTCTCCCTCTCTCTCACTCTCTTCACTCTCTCCCTCTCTCACTCTCTTCACTCACTCTTCACTCTCTCTTCACTCACACTTCACTCTCCCTCTTTCTCACTCTCTTCACTCACTCATCACTCTCCCTCTCTCTCACTCTCTTCACTCACTCATCATTCTCCCTCTCTCTCACTCTCTTCACTCACTCTTCACTCTCCCTCTATCTCACTCTCTTCATTCACTCTTCACTCTACCTCTCTCTCACTCTCTTCACACACTCTTCACTCGCCCTCTCTCTCTCTTCACTCACTCTTCAGTCTCCCTACCTCTCTCTCACGCTCTTCACTCACTCTCCCTCTCTCACTCTCTTTGTTCTCTCTGCACTCTCCCTCTCTCTCTCTCACTCTCTTCACTCACTCTTCACTTTCTCTCTCTCTCTCTCTCTCTTCACTCACTCTTCACTCTTGCACTCTCTCTCTCACTCTCTCACTCTCTCTTCACTCTCCCTCTCTCACTCTCTTCACTCACTCTTCACTCTCCCTCTCTCACACTCTCTTCACTCACTCTTCATTTTCCCTCGCTCTTCACTCTCTCTCTCATTCTCTTCACCTTCCCTTCATTCCCTCTCTCTCTCTTCACTCACTCTTCACTCTCCCTCTCACTCTCCCTCTCTCTCACTCTGTTCACTCACTCTTCACTATCCCTCTCTCTCTCAGACTCTCTTCCCTCACTTATCCTCTCTCTGACTCTCTTCACTCTCCCTCTCTCTCTTCACTCTCTTACGCTCTCTTCACTCTCCCTATCTCACTCTCTTCACTCACTCTCCCTCTCTCTCTCAATCTGTTCACTCACTATTCACTCTCCCTCTCTCTCTCTCTCTTCACTCACTCTCTCTCTCACTCAATTCACTCGCTCTCACTCTCTCTCTTCACTCTCCCTCTCTCTCTTCACTCTCTCTTCACTCTCCCTCTCTCACTCTCTTCACTCACTCTTGACTCTCCCTCTCTCTCACACTCTTCACTCTCTCTTCACTCTCCCTCTCTCTCTCTCACTCTCTTCACTCACTCTTTACTCTACCCCTCTCTCGCTCTCTTCACTCACTCTCTTCACTCATTCTTCACTCTCCCTCTCTCTTTCTCTCTTCACCCGTTCTCTTCACTCTCCCTTCACTCTCCCTCTCTCACTCTCTTCACTCTCTCTTCACTCTCCCTCTCTCTTTCTCTCTTCACTCACTCTCTTCACTCACTCTCTCTCTCTCTCTCTCTCTCACCCTCTTCAATCAATCTCTCTCTCTCTCTCACACTCATCACTCACTCATCATTCTCCCTCTCTCTCTCCCTCTCTCTCTCTTCACACACTCTTCACTCTAGCTCTCTACCTCTCACTCTCTTCACTCATTCTTCACACTCCCTCTCTCTCTCTCACTCTCTTCGCTCATTCTTCACTCTCCCTCTCTCTCACTCTCTTCACTCACTCTCCCTCTCTCTCTCTCTTCACTCACTCTCTCTCTCACTCACTTCACTCACTCTCCCTCTCTCTCTTCACTCTCTCTTCACTCTCCCTCTCTCTCTCTCTTCACTCTCTCTTTACTCTCCCTCTCTCTCTCACTCTCTTCATTCACTCTTGACTCTCCCTCTCTCTCACACTTTTCACTCCCTCTTCACTCTCACTCTCTCTCTCTCACTCTCTTCACTCACTCTTTACTCTCCCCCTCTCTCGCTCTCTTCATTCAATATCTTCACTCTCCCTAAACTCTCCCTCTCTCTTTCTCTCTCCCTCACTCTCTTCAATCAATCTCTCTCTCTCTCACACTCATCACTCACTCATCATTCTCCGTCTCTCTCTCCCTCTCTCTCTCTCTCTCTTCACTCTCTCCCTCTCGCTCTCATTCTCTTCACCCTCCCTTCACTCTCCCTCTCTCTCTCTTCACTCACTCTTCACTCTCCCTCTCACCCTCCCTCTCATTCTCTCCTCACTCTCCCTCTCTCTCACTCTCTTCACTCTCCCTCTCTCTCTCACTGTCTTCACTCACTGTTCACTCTCCCTCTTTCTCGCTCTCTTCAATCACTCTCTTGATTCACTCCTCAATTTCCCTCTCTCTCCACTCACTCTCTTCACTCACTCTTCACTCTCCATGTCTCTCACTCTCTTCACTACCGTTTCACTCTCCCTCTCTCACTCTCTTCACTCTCTCTTAACTCGCCCTCTCTCCCTCTCTCTCACTCTCTTCACACAGTCTTTATTCTCCCACTCTCTCTCTCCCTCTCTCACTCTCTTCACTCTCTCTTCACTCTCCTTCTCTCTCTCCCTCTTTCTCACTCTCTTCACTCAATCTCCCCCTCTCTCTCACTCTCATCACTCACTCATCATTCTCCCTCTCTCTCTCCCTCTCTCTCTCTTCACTCTCTCCCTCTCTCTCATTCTCTTCACCTTCCCTTCACTCTCCCTCTCTCTCTTCACTCACTTTTCACTCTCCCTCTCACCCTCCCTCTCTCTCACTCTCTCTTCACTCTCCCTCTCTCTCACTCTCTTCACTCACTATTCACTCTCCCGCTCTCTCACTCTTCACTCACTCTCTCACTCTCTTCACTCACACTCCCTCTCTCTCACTCTCCCTCTCTCTCACTCTGTTCACTCACTCTTCACTTTCCCTCTCTCTCTCCAACTCTTTTCCCTCACTCACCCTCTCTCTTACTCTCTTCACTCTCCCTCTCTCTCTTCACTCTCTCACTCTCTCTTCACTCTCCCTTCACTCTCTTCACTCACTCTCCCTATCACACTCTCTTCACTCTCTCTCCCTCTCTATCTCTCTTCACTCTCTCTTCACTCTCCCTCTCACTTTCTTCACTCACTCTCCCTATCTCACTCTCTTCACTCACTCTCCCTATCACACTCTCTTCACTCACTCTCCCTCTCTATCTCTCTTCACTCTCTCTTCACTCTCCCTCTCACTTTCTTCACTCACTCTCCCTATCTCACTCTCTTCACTCAATCCCCCCTCTCTCTCACTCTGTTCACTCACTATTCACTCTCCCTCTCTCTCTCTTCACTCACTCTCTCTCTCACTCACTTCAGTCACTCTCCCTCTCTCTCTTCACTCTCTCTTCACTCTTCCTCTCTCTCTCTTCACTCTCTCTTCACTCTCCCTCTCTCTCTCTCACTCTCTTCACTCACTCTTGACTCTCTCTCTCTCTAACACTCTTCACTCTTTCTTCACTCTCCCTCTCTCTCTCTCACCTTCTTCACTCACTCTTTACTCTCCTTCTCTCTCGCTCTCTTCACTCACTCTCTTCACTCATTCTTCACTCTCCCTCTCTTTTTCTCTCTTCACTCACTCTCTTCACTCTCCCTGTCTCTCTCCCTCTCTCTCACCCTCTTCAATCAATCTCTCTCTCTCACTCATCACTCACTCATCATTCTCCCTCTCTCTCTCCCTCTCTCTCTCTTCACTCTCTCTTCACTCTCCCTCTCTCTCTCACTCTCTTCACTCACTCTTGACTCTCCCTCTCTCTCACACTCTTCACTCTCTCTTCACTCTCCCTCTCTCTCTCACTCTCTTCACTCATTCTTTAAACTCCCCTCTCTGGCTCTCTTCACTCACTCTCTTCATTCATTCTTCACTCACCCTCTCTCTTTCTCTCTTCACTCACTCTCTTCACTCTCCCTTCACTCTCCCTCTCTCTTTCTCTCTTCACTCACTCTCTTCACTCTCCCTCTCTCTCACTCTCTTCAATCAATCTCTCTCTCTCACACTGATCACTCACTCATCATTCTCCCTCTCTCTCCCTCTTTCTCTCTCTCTTCACTCGCTCCCACTCTCATTCTCTTCACCCTCCCTTCACTCTCCCTCTCTCTCTCTTTATCACTCTTCGCTCTCCCTCTCACCCTCCCTCTCTCACTCACTCTTCACTTTCCCTCTCTCTCTCTTCATCACTCTTCACTCTCCCTCTCACCCTCCCTCTCTCTCACTCTCTCTTCACTCTCCCTCTCTCTCACTCTCTTCACTCACTCTTCACTTTCCCTCTCTCTCTCTCTGTCTTCACTCTCTCTTCACTCTCCCTCTCTCTCTCACTGTCTTCACTCACTCTTCACTCTCCCTCTTTCTCGCTCTCTTGACTCACTCTTCAATTTCTCTCTCTCTCTCTGTTCACTCACTCTCTTCACTCACTCTTCAGTCTCCCTGTCTCTCACTCTCGTCACTCCCCTTTCACTCTCCCTCTCTCACTCTCTTCACTCTCTCTTAACTCGCCCTCTCTCCCTCTCTCTCACTCTCTTCACACACTCGTTATTCTCCCTCTCTCTCTCCCTCTCTCACTCTCTTCACTGTCTCTTCACTCTCCCTCTCTCTCTCCCTCTTTCTCACTCTCTTCACTCAATCTCCCCCTCTCTCTTACTCTCATCACTCACTCATCATTCTCCCTCTCTCTCTCCCTCTCTCTCTTCACTCTCTCCCTCTCTCTCTCATTCTCTTCACCTTCCCTTCATTCTCCCTCTCTTCACTCACTTTTCACTCTCCCTCTCACCCTCCCTCTCTCTCACTCTCTCTTCACTCACTATTCACTCTCCCTCTCTCTCTCTCTCTTCACTCACTCTCACTCTCTTCACTCACTCTGCCTCTCTCTCACTCTCCCTCTCTCTCTCACTCTGTTCACTGACTCTTCACTATCCCTCTCTCTCTCCCACTCTCTTCCCTCACTCATCCTCTCTCTGACTCTCTTCACTCTCCCTCTCTCTCTTCACTCTCTCACTCTCTCTTCACTCTCCCTATCTCACTCTCTTCACTCACTCTCCCTCTCTCTCTCAATCTGCTCACTCACTATTCACTCTCCCTCTCTCCCTCTCTTCACTCACGCTCTCTCTCACTCACTTCTCGCACTCTCACTCTCTCTCTTCACTCTCTCTTCACTCCCTCTCTCTCTCTTCACTTTCTCTTCACTCTCCCTCTCTCACTCTCTTCACTCACTCTTGACTCTCCCTCTCTCTCACACTCTTCACTCTCTCTTCACTCTCCCTCTCTCTCTCACATTCTCTTCACTCACTCTTTACTCTCCCCCTCTCTTTCTCTCTTCACCCTCTCTCTTCACTCTCCCTTCACTCTCCCTCGCTCACTCTCTTCACTCTCTCTTCACTCTCCCTCTCTCTTTCTCTCTTCAATCACTCTCTTCACTCTCCCTCTCTCTCTCCCTCTCTCTCAACCTCTTCAATCAATCTCTCTCTCTCTCACAAACTCATCACTCACTCATCATTCTCCCTCACTCTCTCCCTCTCTCTCTCAATCTCTTCACCCTCCCTTCACTCTCCCTCTCTCTCTCTTTACTCACTTTTCACTCTCCTTCTCACCCTCCCTCTCTCTCACTCTCTCTTCACTCTCCCTCTCTCTCACTCTCTTCACTCACTCTTCACTCTCCCTCTCTCTCTCACTGTCTTCACTCTCTCTTCACTCTCCCTCTCTCTCTCACAGTCTTCACTCACTCTTCACTCTCCCTCTTTCTCGCACTCTTCACTCACTCTCTTGACTCACTCTTCACTTTCCCTCTCTCTCTCTTCACTCACTCACTTCACTAACTCTTCACTCTCCCTGTCTCTCACACTCTTCATTCTCTTCACTCTCTCTTAACTCGCCCTCACTCCCTCTCTCTATCACTCTCTTCACTCACTCTTCACTCGTCCTCTCTCTCTCTCTTCACTCACTCTTCACTCTCCCTCCCTCTCCCTCATGCTCTTCACTCACTCTCCCTCTCTCTCTCACTCTCTTCATTCTCTCCTCACTCTCCCTCTCTCTCATTCTCTTCACTCACTCTTCACTCTCCCTAACAATCTCTCACTCTCTTCACTCACTCTTCACTCTCACTCTCCCTCTTACTCTCTTCACTCACTCTCTCTCTCTCTCTCTCACTCTGTTCACTCACTCTTCACTCTCCGTCTCTCTCTCTTACTCTCTTCACTCACTCTTCACTCTCCATTCTCTCTCACTCTCTTCACTCACTCTTCAATATCCCTCTCTCTCAATCTCTTCACTCACTCTTCACTCTACCTCTCTCTCTTACACTCTCTTCACTCACTCTTCACTTTCCCTCTCTCTCACTCTCTTCACTCTCCCATCAATCTCCCTCTCTCTCTCTCACTGTCTTCCCTCATTCACCCTCTCTCTCACTCTCTTCACTCAGTGCTCACTCTCTCTCACTCTCTCTTCACTCACTCTTCACTCTCCCTCACTCTCACTCTCTTCACTCACTCATCACTTGCCTCTCTCTCACTCTGTGCACTCACACATCACTCTCCCTCTCTCTCACTCTCTTCACTCACTCTTCAATCTCCCTCTCTCTGTCACTTCATTCTCTCTTCACTCTCTCCCTCTCTCACTCTCTTCACCCACTCTTCACTCTCTCTTCACTCACTCTTCACTCTCCCTCTCTCTCACTCTCTTCACTCACTCATCACTCTCCCTCTCTCTCACTCTCTTCACTCACTCTTCACTCTCCCTCTCTCTCACTCTCTTCACTCACTCTTCACTTCCCTCACTCTCACTTTCTTCAAACACTCTTCACTCTCCCTCTCTCTCACTCTCTTGACTCACTCATCACTCTCCCTCTCTCTCACTCTCTTCACTCACTCTTCACTCTCCCTCTATCTCACTCTCTTCATTCACTCTTCACTCTACCTCTCTCTCACTCTCTTCACACACTCTTCACTCGCCCTCTCTCTTCACTCACTCTTCAGTCTCCCTACCTCTCTCTCACGCTCTTCACTCACTCTCCCTCTCTCACTCTATTTGTTCTCTCTGCACTCTCCCTCTCTCTCTCTCACTCTCTTCACTCACTCTTCACTTTCTCTCTCTCTCTCTCTTCACTCACTCTCCACTCTTGCACTCTCTCTCTCACTCTCTCACTCTCTCTTCACTCTCCCTCTCTCACTCTCTTCACTCACTCTTCACTCTCCCTCTCTCACACTCTCTTCACTCACTCTTCATTTTCCCTCGCTCTTCACTCTCTCTCTCATTCTCTTCACCTTCCCTTCATTCCCTCTCTCTCTCTTCACTCACTCTTCACTCTCCCTCTCACTCTCCCTCTCTCTCACTCTGTTCACTCACTCTTCACTATCCCTCTCTCTCTCCCACTCTGTTCCCTCACTCATCCTCTCTCTGACTCTCTTCACTCTCCCTCTCTCTCTTCACTCTCTTACACTCTCTTCACTCTCCCTATCTCACTCTCTTCACTCACTCTCCCTCTCTCTCTCAATCTGTTCACTCACTATTCACTCTCCCTCTCTCTCTTCACTCACTCTCTCTCTCACTCACTTCATTCACTCTCCCTCTCTCTCTTCACTCTCTCTTCACTCTCCCTCTCTCTCTCTCTTCACTCTCTCTTTACTCTCCCTCTCTCCCTCTCTCTCACTCTCTTCACACACTCTTCACTCTCCCTCTCTCACTCTCTTCACTCACTCTTCATTCTCCCTCTCTCTCACTCTCTTCACTCACTCTTCACTCTCCTTCTCTCTCTCCCTCTCTCTCACTCTTCATTCTCCCCCTCTCTCACTCACTCTCTTCACTCATTCTTCACTCTCCCTCTCCCTTTCTCTCTTCACTCTCTCTTCACTCTCCCTCTCTCTCATTCTCTTCACTCTCCCTCTCTCTCCCTCTCTCTCACTCTCTTCACTCAATCTCTCTCTCTCTCTTACTTTCTTCACTTACTCTTCACTCTCCCTCCCTCTCTCTCACTCTCTTCACTCTCCCTCTCTCTCTCAATCTCTTCGCACACTCTTCACTCTCCCTCCCTCTCTCTCACTCTCTTCACTCACTCTTCACTCTCCCTCTCTCTCACTCTCTTCACTCTCTCCTAACTCACCCTCTCTCCCTCTCTCTCACTCTCTTCACACACTTTTCATTCTCCCTCTCTGTCTCCCTCTCTCCCTCTCTTCACTCTCTCCCTCTCTCTCTCATTCCCTTCACTCTCCCTCACTCTCCCACTCTCTGTCTTCACTCACTCTTCACTCCCCCTCTCACCATCCCTCTTCCTCACTCTCCCTTCACTCATCCTCTCTCTCTCTCGCTCTCTTCATTCACTCTTCACTCTCCCTCTCTCTCTCTCACTCTCTTCACTCACTCTTCACTATCCCTCTCACTCTCTTACTCTCTTCACTCTCTCTTCACTCTCCCCCTCTCTCACTCCCTTCATTCACTCTCTTCACTCATTCTTCACTCTCCCGCTCTCTTTCTCTCTTCACTCACTCTTCACTCTACCTCTCTCTCACTCTCTTCACTCTCCTTTCACTCTCCCTCTCTCACTCTCTTCACTCTCTCTTAACACACCCTCTCTCCCTTTCTCTCACTCTCTTCACAGACTCTTCATTCTCCCTCTCTCTCTCCCTCTCTCACTCTCTTCACTCTCTCTTCACTCTCCCTCTCTCTCTCCCTCTCATTCATCTCTTCACTCAATCTCCCTCTCTCTCTCACTCTCATCGCTCACTCATCATTCTCCCTCTCTCTCTCTTCACACCCTCCCTCTCTCACTCATTCTCTTCATCCTCCCTTTACTCTCCCTCTCTCACTCTTCACTCACTCTTTACTCTCCCTCTCACCCTCCCTCTCTCTCTCACTGTCTTCACTCACTCTTGACTCTCCCTCTTTCTCACTGTCTTCACTCATTCTCTTGACTCACTCTTCACTTTCCCTCTCTCTCTTCACTCACTCTTTTCACTCACTCTTCACTCTCCCTCTCTCTTACTCTCTTCACTCTCCTTTCACTCTCCCTCTCTCACTCTCTTCACTCTCTCTTAACTCGCCCTCTCTCCCTCTTTCTCACTCTCTTCACACACTCTTCACTCGCCCTCTCTCTCACTCTCTTCGCTCTCTCTTCACTCTCCCTCTCTCTCACTCTCTTCACTCACTCTTCACTCTCCCTCTCTCTCTCCGTCTCTCTCGCTCTTCATTCCCCCCCTCTCTCTCTCACTCTCTTCACTCATTCTTCACTCTCCCTCTCTCTTTCTCTCTTTACTCACTCTTCACTCTCCCTCTCTCTTATTCTCGTCACTCTCCCTTCACTCTACCTCTCTAAGTCTCTTCACTTTCTCTTCACTCTCCCTCTCTCTCACTCTCTTCACTCAATCTTTCTCTCTCTCTCACTCTCTTCACTCACTCTTCACTCTCCCTCCCTCTCCCTCCCTCTCTCTCACTCTCCCTCTCTCTCTCAATCTCTTCACATACTCTTCACTCTCCCTCCCTCTCTCTCACGCTCTTGACTCACTCTTCATTTTCCCTCTCTCTCACTCTCTTCACTCTCCTTTCACTCTCGTTCTCTCACTCTCTCTCACTCTCTTCACACACTTTTCATTCTCCCTCTCTCTCTCATTCCCTTCACTCTCCCACTCTCTCTGTCTTCACTCACTCTTCACTCCCCCTCTCACCCTACCTCTCCCTCAATCTCCCTTCACTCAGCCTCTCTCTCACTCTCTTCACTCACTCTTCACTCTCCCTCTCTCTCTCCCTCTCTCTCACTCTCTTCACTCAATCTCTCTCCCTCTCTCCCTCTCTTCACTCACTCTTCACTCTCCCTCTGTCTTGATCACTTCACTCACTCTTCAGTCTCCTCTCTCTCTCTCATTCTCTTCACTCACTCTTCACTCTCCCTCCCTCTCTCTCACTCTCTTCACTCTCCCTCTCTCTCTCAATCTTTTCACACACTCTTCACTCTCCCTCCCTCTCTATCACTCTCTTCACTCACTCTTCACTTTTCCTCTCTCTCGCTCACTTCACTCCCTCTCTTGACTCACTCTTCACTCTCCCTCTCTCTCACACTCTTTACTCTCCCTCTCTCTCTCTCACTCTCTTCACTCACTCTTCACTCTCTCCATCCCTCTCTCATTCTCTTTACTCACCCTTCACTCTCCCTCTCGCTTCACTCACTCTTCACTCTCTCTTCACTCTCCCTCTCTCTCTCACTCTTCACACACTCTTCACTCTCCCTCCCTCTCTCTCACTTTCTTCACTCACTCTTCACTCTCCCTCTCACTCTCGCACTCTCTTCACTCACTCTTCACTCTCCCTCTGTCTCACTCTCTTCACTGACTCTCCCTCTCTCTCTCACTCTCTTCACTCATTCTTTATTCTCCCCCTCTCTCTCCCTCTCTCTCTCTCTTCACTCTCTCCCTCTCTCTCATTCTCTTCACTCACTCTTCACTCTCCCTCTCACCCTCCCTCTCTCTATCTCTCTCTTCAGTCTCCCACTCTCTCCCAGACTCTTCACTCATTCTTCATTCTCCCTCTCTCTCTCCGTCTCTCTCTCACTCTTCACTCTATCTTCACTCTCCCTCCCTCTCTCTCACTCTCTTGACTCACTCTTCACTCTCCCTCTCTCTCACTCTCTTCACTCATTCTTCATTCTCCCTCTCTCTCTCCCTTTCTCTTCACTCTCTCCCTCTCTCTCTCATTCTCTTCACTCACTCTTCAGTCTCCCTCTCACCCTCCCTCTTTCTATCTCTCTCTTCACTCTCCCTCTCTCTCCCAGACTCTTCACTCATTCTTCATTCTCCCTCTCTCTCTCCCTCTCTCTCACTCTTCACTCTCCCTCCTCTCTCTCACTGTCTTCACTCTCTCTTCACTCTCCCTCTCTCTAACTCTCTTCACTCACTCTTCACTCTCCCCCTCTCACGCTCTCTTCACTCACTCTCTTCACTCATTCTTCACTCTCCCTCTCTCTTTCTCTCTTCACTCACTCTTCACTCTCTCCCTCTCTCACACTCTTCACTCTCTCTTCAATCTCCCTCTCTCTAACTCTCTTCACTCACTCTTCACTCTCCCCCTCTCACGCTCTCTTCACTCACTCTCTTCACTCATTCTTCACTCTCCCTCTCTCTTTCTCTCTTCACTCTCTCTTCACTCTCCCTCTCTCGTCATTCACTCTCTTTACGCAATATTCACTCTCCCTCTCTCACTCTCTTCACTCTCTCTTCACTCACCCTCCTCTCTCACTCTATTCACTCTCTCTTCTCTCTCCCTCTCTCTCACTCTCTTCACTTACCCTCCCTCTCTCTCTCTTCATTCTATCTTCACTCTCCCTCTCTCTCTCTTCACTCTCTCTTCACTCTCCCTCTCTCACTCACACTCTTCACTCTCTCTTCACTATCCCTCTCTCTCTCTTACTCTCTTCACTCACTCTTCACTTTCACCCTTCCTATCTCATCCTCTTCACTCTCCCTTCACTCTCTCCCTCTCTCTTTCTCTTCACTCACTCTTCACTCTCCCTCTCTCTCACTCTCTCTTCACTCTCCCTCTCTCCCTCTCACTCTCTCCACTCTCCCTTTTCTCTCCCTGTCTCTTACTCACTCTCTTCGCTCGCTCATGTCCCTCCCTCTCTCTCAATATCTTCACTCTCTCTTCATTCTCCCTCTCTCTCACTCTGTTCACATACTCTTCACTCTCCCTCTCTCTCTCACTTCACTCACTCTCTCTCTCTCACTCTCTTCACTCACTCTTCAATCTCCCTCACTCTTTCTCAATCTCTTCACTCACTCTTCATTCTCCCTCTCGCTCTCTCACTCTCTTCACTCACTCTTCACTCTCCCTCTGTCTCACTCTCTTCACTCACTCATCACTCTCCCTCTGTCTCACTCTCTTCACTCACTCTTCACTCTCCTTCTCTCTCCCCCTCTTCACTGACTCTCCCTCTCTCTCTCACTCTCTTCACTCATTCTTCATTCTCCCTCTCTCTCTCCCTCTCCCTCTCTCTCTCATTCTCTTCACTCACTCTTCACTCTCCCTCTCACCCTCCCTCTCACTCACTCTCTCTTCATTCTCCCTCGCTCTCTCACTCTCTTCACTCACTCTTCACTCTCCCCCTCTCTCGCTCTCTTCACTCACTCTCTTCACTCATTCTTCACTCTCCCTCTCTCTTTCTATCTTCACTCACACTCTTCACTCACTCTTCACTCTCTCTCTCTCTCTCACACTCTTCACTCACTCTTCATTCTCTACCTCCCTCTCTCATTCTCTTCACTCTCCCTTCACTCTCCCCTCTCTCTTTCTCTTCACTAACTCTTCACTCTCCCTCTCTCCCTCTCACTCTCTCCACTCTCCCTTTTCTCTCTCTGTGTCTTACTCACTCTCTTCGCTCGCTCATGTCTCTCCCTCTCTCTCAATCTGTTCACTGTCTCTTCACTCTCTCTCTCTCTCACTCTGTTCACTCACTCTTCACTCGCCCTCTCTCTCACTTCACTCACTCTCTCTTCACCCTCCCTCTCTCCCTCTCTTCACTCACTCATCAGTCTTCCTCTCTCTCACACTCTTCACTTTCCCTCTCTCTCTCTCACTCTCTTCACTCACTCTTCACTCTCTCCGTCTCTCTCATTCTCTTTACTCACCCTTCACTCTCCCTCTCTCTTGCTTCACTCACTCTTCACTCTATCCGTCCCTCTTTCATTATCTTTACTCACCCTTCACACTCTCTCTCTCTCGCTTCACTTACTCTTCACTCTCTCTTCACTCTCCCTCTCTCTCACACTCTCTTCACACACTCTTCACTCACCCTCGCTCTCACTCTCTTCACTCCCCTTTCACTCTCCCTCTCTCACTCTCTTCACTCTCTCTTCACTCTCCCTCTCACCCTCCCTCTCTCTCACTCTCTCTTCACTCTCCCTCCCTCTCTCTCACTCTCTTCACTCTCTCTTCACTCTCCCTCTCTCTCTCACTCTCCTCACACACTCTTCACTCTCCCTCTCTCTCTCACTCTCTCGACTCACTCTTCACTCTCCCTCTCTCTCACTCTCTTCACTCTCCTTTCACTCTCCCTCTCACTCTCTTCACTCTCTCTTAACTCGCCCTCACTCCCTCTCTCTCACTTTTTTCACACACTCTTCATTCTCCCTCTCTCTCTCCCTCTCTCTCTCATTCCCTTCACTCTCCCTTCACTCTCCCACTCTCTCTCTCTCTTCACTCACTCTTCAATCCCCCTCTCAACCTCCCTATCCCTCACTCTGTCTACACTCACCCTCTCTCTCTCTCACTCTCTTCAAAAACTCTTCACTATTCCACTCGCTCTCTCACTCTCTTCACTCTCTCTTCACTCTCCCTCTCTCTTTCTCTTTCTCTCTCACTCTCTTCACTCTTTCTCCCTCTCTCACTCACTCTGTTCACTCACTATTCACTCACCCTCTCTCTCTCTTCACTCACTCTCTCTCTCACTCTCCCTCTCTTTCTCTTCACTCTCTCTTCACTCTCCCTCCCGCTCTCTCTTCACTCTCTCTTCACTCTCCCTCTCTCTCTCACTCTCTTCACTCACTCTTCATTCTCTCCCTCCCTCTCTCATTCTCTTCACTCTCCCTTCACTCTCCCCTCTCTCTTTCTCTTCACTAACTCTTCACTCTCCCTCTCTCTCACTCTCTCTTTACTCTCCCTCTCACTCTCTCCACTCTCCCTTTTCTCTCCCTGTGTCTTACTCACTCTCTTCGCTCGCTCATGTCTCTCCCTCTCTCTCAATCTGCTCACTGTCTCTTCACTCTCCCTCTCTCTCACTCTGTTCACTCACTCTTCACTCTCCCTCTCTCTCTCACTTCACTCACTCTCTCTTCACCCTCCCTCTCTCCCTCTCTTCATTCACTCTTCACTCTCCCTCTCTCTCACACTCTTCACTCTCCCTCTCTCTCTCACTCT
Source organism: Carcharodon carcharias (assembly GCF_017639515.1). Taxonomy (NCBI): domain Eukaryota; kingdom Metazoa; phylum Chordata; class Chondrichthyes; order Lamniformes; family Lamnidae; genus Carcharodon; species Carcharodon carcharias. Next base: position 270,361,098 of record NC_054467.1, read on the forward strand.
CTTCACTCACTCTTCACTCTCTCCGTCTCTCTCTCATTCTCTTTACTCACCCTTCACTCGCCCTCTCTCTCGCTTCACTCACTCTTCACTCTCTCCGTCCCTCTCTCATTCTCTTTCCTCACCCTTCACTCTCCCTCTCTCTCGCTTCACTCACTCTTCACTCTCTCTTCACTCTCCCTCTCTCTCAGTCTCTTCACTCCCCTTTCACTCTCCCTCTCTCAATCTCTTCACTCTCTCTTCACTCTCTCTCTCACCCTCCCTCTTTCTCACTCTCTCTTCACTCTCCCTCTCTCTCTCACTCTCTTCAAACACTCTTCACTCTCCCTCCCTCTCTCTCACTCTCTTCACTCTCTCCTCACTCACCCTCTCTCTCTCTCACTCTCTTCACTCAATCTTCACTCTCCCTCTCTCTCACTCTCTTCACTCTCCTTTCACTCTCCCTCTCTCACACTCTTCACTCTCTCTTAACTCACCCTCTCTCCCTCTCTCTCACTTTTTGCACACACTCTTCATTCTCCCTCTCTCTCTCCCTCTCTCCCTCTCTCTCTCTCATTCCCTTCACTCTCCCATTCTCTCTCTCTCTTCACTCACTCTTCAATCCCCCTCTCACCCTCCCTCTCCCTCACTCTGTCTTCACTCACCCTCTCTCTCTCTCACTCTCTTCACTCACTCTTCACTCTCTCCGTCTCTCTCTCATTCTCTTTACTCACCCTTCACTCGCCCTCTCTCTCGCTTCACTCACTCTTCACTCTCTCCGTCCCTCTCTCATTCTCTTTCCTCACCCTTCACTCTCCCTCTCTCTCGCTTCACTCACTCTTCACTCTCTCTTCACTCTCTCTCTCTGAATCTCTTCACACACTCTTCGCTCACCCTCGCTCTCTCTCACTCTCTTGACTCACTCTTCACTCCCCCTCTCTCTCACTCTCTTCACTCCCCTTTCACTCTCCCTCTCTCACTCTCTTCACTCTCTCTTCACTCTCTCTCTCACCCTCCCTCTCTCTCACTCTCTCTTCACTCTCCCTCTCTCTCTCACTCTCTTCAAACACACTTCACTCTCCCTCCCTCTCTCTCACTCTCTTCACTCTCTCCTCACTCACCCTCTCTCTCTCTCACTCTCTTCACTCAATCTTCACTCTCCCTCTCTCTCACTCTCTTCACTCTCCTTTCACTCTCCCTCTCTCACTCTCTTCACTCTCTCTTAACTCACCCTCTCTCCCTCTCTCTCACTTTTTGCACACACTCTTCATTCTCCCTCTCTCTCTCCCTCTCTCCCTCTCTCTCTCATTCCCTTCACTCTCCCACTCTCTCTCTCTCTTCACTCACTCTTCAATCCCCCTCTCACCCTCCCTCTCCCTCACTCTGTCTTCACTCACCCTCTCTCTCTCTCACTCTCTTCACTCACTCTTCACTCTACCTCTCTCTCTCTCACTCTCTTCACTCACTCTTCACTATCCCACTCGCTCTCTCACTCTCTTCACTCTCTCTTCACTCTCCCTCTCTCTTTCTCCCTCTCTCTCACTCTCTTCACTCTTTCTCCCTCTCTCTCTCATTCTGTTCACTCACTATTCACTCACCCTCTCTCTCTCTCTTCACTCACTCTCTCTCTCACTCTCTTCACTCACTCTCCCTCGCTCTCTCTTCACTCTCTCTTCACTCTCACTCTCTCCCACTCTCTTCACTCACTCTTCGCGCTCTCCATCCCTCTCACATCTCTTCATTCTCCCTTCACTCTCCCCCTCTCTTTCTCTTCACTCACTCTTCACTCTCCCTCTCTCTCACTCTCTTTTCGCTCCCCCACTCTCCATCTCACTCTCTGCACTCTCCCTTTTATCTCCCTGTCTCTTATTCACTCTCTTCGCTCACTCATCTCAATTCACTCTCTCTTCACTCTCCCTCTCTCTCACTCTCTTCACTTACTCTTCACTCTCCCTCTCTCTCTCTTCACTCACTCTCTCTCTCTCACTCTCTTCACTCACTCTACAATCTCCCTCCCTCTTTCTCACTCTCTTCACTCACTCTTCACTCTCCCTCTCTCTCTCTCACTCTCTTTACTCACTCTTCACTCTCCCTCTGTCTCGTTCTCTTCACTCACTCTTTACTCTCTTTCTCTCTCACTCTCTTCACTCTCTCCCTCTCTCTCTCATTCTCTTCACTCAAACTTCACTCTCACTCTCACCCTCCCTCTCTCTCACTCTCCCTTCACTCTCCCTCTCACTCACACACCCTTCACTCATTCTTTATTCTCCCTCTCTCTCAATCTTCACTCTCGCCGTCTCTCTCTCACTCTCTTCACTCTCTCTTCACTCTCTTACTCTCTCACTCTCTTCACTCTCTCTTCACTCTCCCTCTCTCTCTCACTCTCTTCACTCTCTCTTCACTCTCCCTCCCTCTCTCTCACTCTCTTCAATCTCTCTTCACTCTCCCTCTCTCTCTCACACTCTTCACTCACCCTCGCTCTCTCTCACTCTCTTGACTCACTCTTCACACTCCCTCTCTCTCACTCTCTTCACTCCCCTTTCACTCTCCCTCTCTCACTCTCTTCACTCTCTCTTCACTCTCTCTCTCACCCTCCCTCTCTCTCACTCTCTCTTCACTCTCCCTCTCTCTCTCACTCTCTTCAAACACTCTTCACTCTCCCTCCCTCTCTCTCACTCTCTTCATTCTCTCCTCACTCACCCCCTCTCTCTCTCACTCTCTTCACACACTCTTCACTCTCCCTCTCTCTCACTCTCTTCACTCAATCTTCACTCTCCCTCTCTCTCACTCTCTTCACTCTCCTTTCACTCTCCCTCTCTCACTCTCTTCACTCTCTCTTAACTCACCTCTCCCTCTCTCTCACTTTTTTCACACACTCTTCATTCTCCCTCTCTCTCTCCCTCTCTCCCTCTCTCTCTCATTCCCTTCACTCTCCCACTCTCTCTCTCTCTTCACTCACTCTTCAATCCCCCTCTCACCCTCCCTCTCCCTCACTCTGTCTTCACTCACCCTCTCTCTCTCTCTCACTCTCTTCACTCACTCTTCACTCTACCTCTCTCTCTCTCTCACTCTCTTCACTCACTCTTCACTATCCCACTCGCTCTCTCACTCTCCCTCTCTCTTTCTCCCTCTCTCTCACTCTCTTCACTCTTTCTCCCTCTCTCTCTCATTCTGTTCACTCACTATTCACTCACCCTCTCTCTCTCTCTTCACTCACTCTCTCTCTCACTCTCTTCACTCACTCTCCCTCGCTCTCTCTTCACTCTCTCTTCACTCTCACTCTCTCCCACTCTCTTCACTCACTCTTCGCTCTCTCCATCCCTCTCTCATCTCTTCATTCTCCCTTCACTCTCCCCCTCTCTTTCTCTTCACTCACTCTTCACTCTCCCTCTCTCTCACTCTCTTTTCGCTCTCCCACTCTCCCTCTCACTCTCTGCACTCTCCCTTTTATCTCCCTGTCTCTTATTCACTCTCTTTGCTCACTCATCTCACTTCACTCTCCCTTCACTCTCCCTCTCTCTCACTCTCTTCACTCACTCATCACTCTCCCTCTCTCTCTCTCTTCACTCACTCTCTCTCTCTCACTCTCTTCACTGACTCTACAATCTCCCTCCCTCTTTCTCACTCTCTTCACTCACTCTTCACTCTCCCTCTCTCTCTCTCACTCTCTTTACTCACTCTTCACTCTCCCTCTGTCTCGTTCTCTTCACTCACTCTTTACTCTCTTTCTCCTTCACTCTCTTCACTCTCTCCCTCTCTCTCTCATTCTCTTCACTCAATCTTCACTCTCACTCTCACCCTCCCTCTCTCTCACTCTCCCTTCACTCTCCCTCTCACTCACACACCCTTCACTCATTCTTTATTCTCCCTCTCTCTCAATCTTCACTCTCGCCCTCTCTCTCTCACTCTCTTCACTCTCTCTTCACTCTCTTACTCTCTCACTCTCTTCACTCTCTCTTCACTCTCCCTCTCTCTCTCACTCTCTTCACTCTCTCTTCACTCTCCCTCTCTCTCTCACACTCTTCACTCACCCTCGCTCTCTCTCACTCTCTTGACTCACTCTTCACGCCCCCTCTCTCTCACTCTCTTACTCCCCTTTCACTCTCCCTCTCTCACTCTCTTCACTCTCTCTTCACTCTCTCTCTCTCAACCTCACTCTCTCTCACTCTCTCTTCACTCTCCCTCTCTCTCTCACTCTCTTCAAGCACTCTTCACTCTCCCTCCCTCTCTCTCACTCTCTTCACTCTCTCCGCACTCACCCCCTCTCTCTCTCACTCTCTTCACACACTCTTCACACTCCCTCTCTCTCACTCTCTTCACTCCCCTTTCACTCTCCCTCTCTCACTCTCTTCACTCTCTCTTCACTCTCTCTCTCACCCTCCCTCTCTCTCACTCTCTCTTCATTCTCGCTCTCTCTCTCACTCTCTTCAAACACTCTTCACTCTCCCTCCCTCTCTCTCACTCTCTTCATTCTCTCCTCACTCACCCCCTCTCTCTCTCACTCTCTTCACACACTCTTCACTCTCCCTCTCTCTCTCTCACTCTCTTCACTCAATCTTCACTCTCCCTCTCTCTCAATCTCTTCACTCTCCTTTCACTCTCCCTCTCTCACTCTCTCTTAACTCACCTTCTCTCCCTCTCTCTCACTTTTTGCACACACTCTTCATTCTCCCTCTCTCTCTCCCTCTCTCCCTCTCTCTCTCATTCCCTTCACTCTCCCACACTCTCTCTCTCTTCACTCACTCTTCAATCCCCCTCTCACCCTCCCTCTCCCTCACTCTGTCTTCACTCACCCTCTCTCTCTCTCACTCTCTTCACTCACTCTTCACTCTACCTCTCTCTCTCTCACTCTCTTCACTCACTCTTCACTATCCCACTCGCTCTCTCACTCTCCCTCTCTCTTTCTCCCTCTCTCTCACTCACTTCACTCTTTCTCCCTCTCTCTCATTCTGTTCACTCACTATTCACTCACCCTCTCTCTCTCTTCACTCACTCTCTCTCTCACTCTCTTCACTCACTCTCCCTCGCTCTCTCTTCACTCTCTCTTCACTCTCACTCTCTCCCACTCTCTTCACTCACTCTTCGCTCTCTCCATCCCTCTCTCATCTCTTCATTCTCCCTTCACTCTCCCCCTCTCTTTCTCTTCACTCACTCTTCACTCTCCCTCTCTCTCACTCTCTTTTCGCTCTCCCACTCTCCCTCTCACTCTCTGCACTGTCCCTTTTATCTCCCTGTCTCTTATTCACTCTCTTTGCTCACTCATCTCACTTCACTCTCTCTTCACTCTCCCTCTCTCTCACTCTCTTCACTCACTCTTCACTCTCCCTCTCTCTCTCTCTTCACTCACTCTCTCTCTCTCACTCTCTTCACTCACTCTACAATCTCCCTCCCTCTTTCTCACTCTCTTCACTCACTCTTCACTCTCCCTCTCTCTCTCTCACTCTCTTTACTCACTCTTCACTCTCCCTCTGTCTCGTTCTCTTCACTCACTCTTTACTCTCCCTCTCTCTCACTCTCTCCCTCTCTCTCTCATTCTCTTTACTCAATCTTCACTCTCACTCTCACCCTCCCTCTCACTCACACACCCTTCACTCATTCTTTATTCTCCCTCTCTCTCAATCTTCACTCTCGCCCTCTCTCTCTCACTCTCTTCACTCACTCTTCACTCGCCCTCCCTCTCTCTCACTCTCTTCACTCTCTCTTCACTGTCCCTCTCTCTCTCACTCTCTTCACACACTCTTCACTCACCCTCGCTCTCTCTCACTCTCTTGAATCACTCTTCACTCCCCATCTCTCTCACTCTCTTCACTCCATTTTCACTCTCCCTCTCTCACTCTCTTCACTCTCTCTTCACTCTCTCTCTCACCCTCCCTCTCTCTCACTCTCTCTTCACTCTCCCTCTTTCTCTCACTCTCTTCACTCTCTCCTCACTCACCCCCTCTCTCTCTCACTCTCTTCACACACTCTTCACTCTCCCTCTCTCTCTCTCACTCTCTTCACTCAATCTTCACTCTCCCTCCCTCTCTCTCACTCTCTTCACTCTCCTTTCACTCTCCCTCTCTCACTCTCTTCACTCTCTCTTAACTCACCCTCTCTCCCTCTCTCTCACTTTTTTCACACACTCTTCATTCTCCCTCTGTCTCTCCCTCTCTCCCTCTCTCATTCCCTTCACTCTCCCACTCTCTCTCTCTCTTCACTCACTCTTCAATCCCCCTCTCACCCTCCCTCTCCCTCACTCTGTCTTCACTCACCCTCTCTCTCTCTCACTCTCTTCACTCACTCTTTACTCTACCTCTCTCTCTCTCACTCTCTTCACTCACTCTTCACTATCCCACTCGCTCTCTCACTCTCCCTCTCTCTTTCTCCATCTCTCTCACTCTCTTCACTCTTTCTCCCTCTCTCTCTCATTCTGTTCACTCACTATTCACTCACCCTCTCTCTCTCTCTTCACTCACTCTCTCTCTCTCTCTTCACTCACTCTCCCTCGCTCTCTCTTCACTCTCTCTTCACTCTCACTCTCTCCCACTCTCTTCACTCACTCTTCGCTCTCTCCATCCCTCTCTCATCTCTTCATTCTCCCTTCACTCTCCCCCTCTCTTTCTCTTCACTCACTCTTCACTCTCCCTCTCTCTCACTCTCTTTTCGCTCTCCCACTCTCCCTCTCACTCTCTGCACTCTCCCTTTTATCTCCCTGTCTCTTATTCACTCTCTTCGCTCACTCATCTCACTTCACTCTCTCTTCACTCTCCCTCTCTCTCACTCTCTTCACTCACTCTTCACTCTCCCTCTCTCTCTCTCTTCACTCACTCTCTCTCTCTCACTCTCTTTACTCACTCTACAATCTCCCTCCCTCTTTCTCACTCTCTTCACTCACTCTTCACTCATCCCCTCTCTCTCTCACTCTCTTCACACACTCTTCACTCTCCCTCTCTCTCTCACTCTCTTGACTCAATCTTCACTCTCCTTCTCTCTCACTCTCTTCACCCTCCTTTCACTCTCCCTCTCTCACTCTCTTCACTCTCTCTTAACTCACCCTCTCTCCCTCTCTCTCACTTTTTTCACACACTCTTCATTCTCCCTCTCTCTCTCCCTCTCTTCCTCTCTCTCTCATTCCCTTCACTCTCCCACTCTCTCTCTCTCTTCACTCACTCTTCAATCCCCCTCTCACCCTCCCTCTCCCTCACTCTGTCTTCACTCACCCTCTCTCTCTCTCACTCTCTTCACTCACTCTTCACTCTACCTCTTTCTCTCTCACTCTCTTCACTCACTCTTCACTATCCCACTCGCTCTCTCACTCTCTTCACTCTCTCTTCACTCTCCCTCTCTCTTTCTCCCTCTCTCTCACTCTCTTCACTCTTTCTCCCTCTCTCTCTCATTCTATTCACTCACTATTCACTCACCCTCTCTCTCTCTTCACTTAGTCTCTCTCTCACTCTCTTCACTCACTCTCCCTCGCTCTCTCTTCACTCTCTCTTCACTCTCACTCTCTCCCACTCTCTTCACTCACTCTTCGCTCTCTCCATCCCTCTCTCATCTCTTCATTCTCCCTTCACTCTCCCCCTCTCTTTCTCTTCACTCACTCTTCACTCTCCCTCTCTCTCACTCTCCTTTCGCTCTCCCACTCTCCCTCTCACTCTCTGCACTCTCCCTTTTATCTCCCTGTCTCTTATTCACTCTCTTCGCTCGCTCATCTCACTTCACTCTCTCTTCACTCTCCCTCTCTCTCACTCTCTTCACTCACTCTTCACTCTCCCTCTCTCTCTCTCTTCACTCACTCTCTCTCTCTCACTCTCTTCACTCACTCTACGATCTCCCTCCCTCTTTCTCACTCTCCTCACTCACTCTTCACTCTCCCTCTCTCTCTCTCACTCTCTTTACTCACTCTTCACTCTCCCTCTGTCTCGTTCTCTTCACTCACTCTTTACTCTCCCTCTCTCTCACTCTCTTCACTCTCTCCCTCTCTCTCTCATTCTCTTCACTCAATCTTCACTCTCACTCTCACCCTCCCTCTCTCTCACTCTCCCTTCACTCTCCCTCTCACTCACACACCCTTCACTCATTCTTTATTCTCCCTCTCTCTCAATCTTCACTCTCGCCCTCTCTCTCACTCTCTTCACTCTTTCTTCACTCTCTTACTCTCTCACTCTCTTCACTCTCTCTTCACTCTCCCTCTCTCTCTCACTCTCTTCACTCACTCTTCACTCTCCCTCCCTCTCTCTCACTCTCTTCACTCTCTCTTCACTCTCCCTCTCTCTCTCACTCTCTTCACACACTCTTCACTCACCCTCGCTCTCTCTCACTCTTTTGACTCACTCTTCACTCCCCCTCTCTCTCACTCTCTTCACTCCCCTTTCACTCTCCCTCTCTCACTCTCTTCACTCTCTCTTCACTCTCTCTCTCACCCTCCCTCTCTCTCACTCTCTCTTCACTCTCCCTCTCTCTCTCACTCTCTTCAAAGACTCTTCAGTCTCCCTCCCTCTCTCTCACTCTCTTCACTCTCTCCTCACTCACCTCCTCTCTCTCTCACTCTCTTCACTCACTCTACAATCTCACTCCCTCTTTCTCACTCTCTTCACTCACTCTTCACTCTCCCCCTCTCTCTCTCACTCTCTTTACTCACTCTTCACTCTCCCTCTGTCTCGTTCTCTTCACTCACTCTTCACTCTCCCTCTCTCTCACTCTCTTCTCTCTCTCCCTCTCTCTCTCATTCTCTTCACTCAATCTTCACTCTCACTCTCACCCTTCCTCTCTCTCACTCTCCCTTCACTCTCCCTCTCACTCACACACCCTTCACTCATTCTTTATTCTCCCTCTCTCTCAATCTTCACTCTCGGCCTCTCTCTTTCACTCTCTTCACTCTCTCTTCACTCTCTTACTCTCTCACTCTCTTCACTCACTGTTCACTCTCCCTCGCTCTGACTCTCTTCAGTCACTCTTCACCCTCCCCCTCTCTCGCTCTCTTCAATCACTCTCTTCACTCATTCTTCACTCTCCCTCTCTCTTTCCATCTTCACTCACTGTCTTCAATCACTCTTCACTCTCCCTTCACTCTCCCTCTCTCTCTCCCTCTCTCTCACTCTCTTCACTCAAGTTCCCTCTCGCTCTCACTCTCTTCACTCATTCATCATTCTCACTCTCTCTTTCCATCTCTCTCTCTCTCCACTCTCTCCCTCTCTCTCTCATTCTCTTCAATCTTCCTTCACTCTCCCTCTCTCTCACTTCACTCACTCTTCACTCTCTCTTCATTCTCCCTCTCTCTCTCACTCTCTTCACACAATCTTCACTCACCCTCCCTGTCTCTCACTCTCTTGACTCATTCTTTACTCTCCCTCTCTCTGACTCTCTTCACTCTCCTTTCACTCTCCCTCTCACACTCTCTTCACTTTCTCTTCACTCTCCCTCTCACCCTCCCTCTCTCTCACTCTCTCTTCACTCTCCCTCTCTCTCTCACTCTCTTCACACACTTTTCACTCTCCCTCTCTCTCTCTCAATCTCTTGACTCACTCTTCACTCTCCCTCTCTCTCAATCTCTTCACTCTCCTTTCACTCTCCCTCGCTCACTCTCTTCACTCTCTCTTAACCCGCCCTCACGCCCTCTCTCTCACTCTCTTCACACACTCTTCATTCTCCCTCTCTCTCTCCCTCTCTCCCTCTCTCTCTCATTCCCTTCACTCTCCCACTCTCTCTCTCTCTTCACTCACTCTTCAATCCCCCTCTCACCCTCCCTCTCCCTCACTCACTCTTCACTCTCCCTCTCTCTCTCTCACTCTCTTCACTCACTCTTCACTCTCCCACTCGCTCTCTCACTCTCTTCACTCTCTCTTCACTCTCCCTCTCTCTTTCTCCCTCTCTCTCACTCTCTTCACTCTTTCTCCCTCTCTCTCACTCTGTTCACTCACTATTCACTCACCCTCTCTCTCCCTCTTCACTCACTCTCTTCACTCATTCTTCACTCTCCTCTCCCTTTCTCTCTTCACTCACTCTCTTCAATCACTCTTCACTCTCCCTTCACTCTCCCTCTCTCTCTCCCTCTCTCTCACTCTCTTCACTCAATATCCCTTTCGCTCTCACTCTCTTCACTCACTCATCATTCTCACTCTCTCTTTCCCTCTCTCTCTCTCTTCACTCTCTCCCTCTCTCTCTCATTCTCTTCACTCTCCCTTCACTCTCCCTCTCTCTCACTTCACTCACTCTTCACTCTCTCTTCATTCTCCCTCTCTCTCTCACTCTCTTCACACACTCTTCACTCACCCTCCCTCTCTCTCTCAATCTCTTGACTCACTCTTCACTCTCCCTCTCTCACACTCTCTTCACTCTCCTTTCACTCTCCCTCTCACACTCTCTTTACTCTCTCTTCACTCTCCCTCTCACCCTCCCTCTATCTCAATCTCTCTTCACTCTCCCTCTCTCTCTCAGTCTCTTCACACACTCTTCACTCTACCTCTCTCTCACTCTCTTCACTCTCCTTTCACTCTCCCTTGCTCACTCTCTTCACTCTCTCTTAACTCGCCCTCACTCCCTCTCTCTCACTCTCTTCACACACTCTTCATTCTCCCTCTCTCTCTCCCTCTCTCCCTCTCTCCCTCTCTCTCTCATTCCCTTCACTCTCCCTTCACTCTCCCACTCTCTCTCTCTTTTCACTCACTCTTCACTCCCCCTCTCACCCTACCTCTCCCTCACTCTCTTGTTACTCACCCTCTCTCTCTCCCACTCTCTTCACTCACTCTTCACTATCCCACTCGCTCTCTCTTCAGTCTCTCTTCACTCTCCCTCTCTCTTTCTCCCTCACTCTCACTTTCTTCACTCTTTCTCCCTCTCTCTCTCACTCTGTTCACTCACTATTCACTCACCCTCTCTCTCTCTCTTCACTCATTCTCTCTCTCACTCACTTCACTCACTCTCCCTCTCTCTCTCTTCCCTCTCTCTTCACTCTCCCTTCACTCACTCTCTCACTCTCTTCACTCACTCTTCACTCTCTCCCTCCCTCTCTCATTCTCTTCATTCTCCCTTCACTCTCCCCCTCTCTATTTCTCTTCACTCACTCTTCACTCTCTCTCTCTCTCACTCTCTCTTCGCTCTCCCACTCTCCCTCTCACACTCTGCACTCTCCCTTTTATCTCCCTGTCTCTTACTCATTCTCTTCGCTCGCTCATCTCTCTTCACTCTCTCTTCACTCTCCCTCTCTCTCACTCTGTTCACTCACTCTTCACTCTCCCTCTGTCTCGCTCTCTTCACTCACTCTTTACTCTCCCTCTCTCTCTCATTCTCTTCACTCAATCTTCACTCTCCCTCTCACCCTCCCTCTCTCCCAGTCTCTCTTCACTCTCCCTCTCTCTCTCATACCCTTCACTCATTCTTTATTCTCCCTCTCTCTCAATCTTCACTCTCGCCCTCTCTCTCTCACTCTCTTCACTCACTTTTCACTCTCTCCGTCCCTCTCTCTTTCTCTTTACTCACCCTTCACTCTCCCTGTCTCTCGCTTCACTAACTCTTCACTATCTCTTCACTCTCCCTCTCTCTCTCACTCTCTTCACACACTCTTCACTCACCCTCGCTCTCTATCACTCTCTTGACTCACTCTTCACTCCCGCTCTCTCTCACTCTCTTCACTCCCCATTCACTCTCCCTCACTCACTCTCTTCACTCTCTCTTCACTCTCCCTCTCACCCTCCCTCTCTCTCACTCTCTCTTCACTCTCCCTCTCTCTCTCACTCTCTTCACTCACTCTTCACTCTCCCTCCCTCTCTCTCACTCTCTTCTCTCACTCTTTACTCTCCCTGTCTCTCACTCTCTTCACTCTCTCCCTCTCTCTCTCATTCTCTTCACTCAATCTTCACTCTCACTCTCACCCTCCCTCTCTCTCACTCTCCCTTCACTCTCCCTCTCACTCACACACCCTTCACTCATTCTTTATTCTCCCTCTCTCTCAATCTTCACTCTCGCCCTCTCTCTCTCACTCTCTTCACTCTTTCTTCACTCTCTTACTCTCTCACTCTCTTCACTCTCTCTTCACTCTCCCTCTCTCTCTCACTCTCTTCACTCACTCTTCACTCTCCCTCCCTCTCTCTCACTCTCTTCACTCTCTCTTCACTCTCCCTCGCTCTCTCACTCTCTTCACACACTCTTCACTCACCCTCGCTCTCTCTCACTCTTTTGACTCACTCTTCACTCCCCCTCTCTCTCACTCTCTTCACTCCCCTTTCACTCTCCCTCTCTCACTCTCTTCACTCTCTCTTCACTCTCTCTCTCACCCTCCCTCTCTCTCACTCTCTCTTCACTCTCTCTCTCTCTCTCACTCTCTTCAAAGACTCTTCAGTCTCCCTCCCTCTCTCTCACTCTCTTCACTCTCTCCTCACTCACCCCCTCTCTCTCTCACTCTCTTCACTCACTCTACAATCTCCCTCCCTGTTTCTCACTCTCTTCACTCACTCTTCACTCTCCCCCTCTCTCTCTCACTCTCTTTACTCACTCTTCACTCTCCCTCTGTCTCGTTCTCTTCACTCACTCTTCACTCTCCCCCTCTCTCTCTCACTCTCTTTACTCACTCTTCACTCTCCCTCTGTCTCGTTCTCTTCACTCACTCTTCACTCCCCCTCTCTCTCACTCTCTTCACTCCCCTTTCACTCTCCCTCTCTCACTCTCTTCACTCTCTCTTCACTCTCTCTCTCACCCTCCCTCTCTCTCACTCTCTCTTCACTCTCCCTCTCTCTCTCACTCTCTTCAAAGACTCTTCAGTCTCCCTCCCTCTCTCTCACTCTCTTCACTCTCTCCTCACTCACCCCCTCTCTCTCTCACTCTCTTCACTCACTCTACAATCTCACTCCCTCTTTCTCACTCTCTTCACTCACTCTTCACTCTCCCCCTCTCTCTCTCACTCTCTTTACTCACTCTTCACTCTCCCTCTGTCTCGTTCTCTTCACTCACTCTTCACTCTCCCTCTCTCTCACTCTCTTCTCTCTCTCCCTCTCTCTCTCATTCTCTTCACTCAATCTTCACTCTCACTCTCACCCTCCCTCTCTCTCACTCTCCCTTCACTCTCCCTCTCACTCACACACCCTTCACTCATTCTTTATTCTTTCTCTCTCTCAATCTTCACTCTCGCCCTCTCTCTTTCACTCTCTTCACTCTCTCTTCACTCTCTTACTCTCTCACTCTCTTCACTCACTGTTCACTCTCCCCCTCTCTCGCTCTCTTCAATCACTCTCTTCACTCATTCTTCACTCTCCCTCTCTCTTTCCATCTTCACTCACTGTCTTCAATCACTCTTCACTCTCCCTTCACTCTCCCTCTCTCTCTCCCTCTCTCTCACTCTCTTCACTCAATATCCCTCTCGCTCTCACTCTCTTCACTCAATCATCATTCTCACTCTCTCTTTCCATCTCTCTCTCTCTCCACTCTCTCCCTCTCTCTCTCATTCTCTTCACTCTTCCTTCACTCTCCCTCTCTCTCACTTCACTCACTCTTCACTCTCTCTTCATTCTCCCTCTCTCTCTCACTCTCTTCACACAATCTTCACTCACCCTCCCTGTCTCTCACTCTCTTGACTCATTCTTTACTCTCCCTCTCTCTGACTCTCTTCACTCTCCTTTCACTCTCCCTCTCACACTCTCTTCACTTTCTCTTCACTCTCCCTCTCACCCTCCCTCTCTCTCACTCTCTCTTCACTCTCCCTCTCTCTCTCACTCTCTTCACACACTTTTCACTCTCCCTCTCTCTCTCTCAATCTCTTGACTCACTCTTCACTCTCCCTCTCTCTCAATCTCTTCACTCTCCTTTCACTCTCCCTCGCTCACTCTCTTCACTCTCTCTTAACCCGCCCTCACGCCCTCTCTCTCACTCTCTTCACACACTCTTCATTCTCCCTCTCTCTCTCCCTCTCTCCCTCTCTCTCTCATTCCCTTCACTCTCCCACTCTCTCTCTCTCTTCACTCACTCTTCAATCCCCCTCTCACCCTCCCTCTCCCTCACTCTGTCTTCACTCACCCTCTCTCTCTCACTCCCTTCACTCACTCTTCACTCTCCCTCTCTCTCTCTCACTCTCTTCACTCACTCTTCACTCTCCCACTCGCTCTCTCACTCTCTTCACTCTCTCTTCACTCTCCCTCTCTCTTTCTCCCTCTCTCTCACTCTCTTCACTCTTTCTCCCTCTCTCTCACTCTGTTCACTCACTATTCACTCACCCTCTCTCTCCCTCTTCACTCACTCTCTTCAATCACTCTTCACTCTCCCTTCACTCTCCCTCTCTCTCTCCCTCTCTCTCACTCTCTTCACTCAATATCCCTTTCGCTCTCACTCTCTTCACTCACTCATCATTCTCACTCTCTCTTTCCCTCTCTCTCTCTCTTCACTCTCTCCCTCTCTCTCTCATTCTCTTCACTCTCCCTTCACTCTCCCTCTCTCTCACTTCACTCACTCTTCACTCTCTCTTCATTCTCCCTCTCTCTCTCACTCTCTTCACACACTCTTCACTCACCCTCCCTCTCTCTCTCAATCTCTTGACTCACTCTTCACTCTCCCTCTCTCTCTCAGTCTCTTCACACACTCTTCACTCTACCTCTCTCTCACTCTCTTCACTCTCCTTTCACTCTCCCTTGCTCACTCTCTTCACTCTCTCTTAACTCGCCCTCACTCCCTCTCTCTCACTCTCTTCACACACTCTTCATTCTCCCTCTCTCTCTCCCTCTCTCCCTCTCTCTCTCATTCCCTTCACTCTCCCTTCACTCTCCCACTCTCTCTCTCTTTTCACTCACTCTTCACTCCCCCTCTCACCCTACCTCTCCCTCACTCTCTTGTTACTCACCCTCTCTCTCTCCCACTCTCTTCACTCACTCTTCACTATCCCACTCGCTCTCTCTTCAGTCTCTCTTCACTCTCCCTCTCTCTTTCTCCCTCTCTCTCACTTTCTTCACTCTTTCTCCCTCTCTCTCTCACTCTGTTCACTCACTATTCACTCACCCTCTCTCTCTCTCTTCACTCATTCTCTCTCTCACTCACTTCACTCACTCTCCCTCTCTCTCTCTTCCCTCTCTCTTCACTCTCCCTCTCACTCTCTCTTCACTCTCCCTTCACTCACTCTCTCACTCTCTTCACTCACTCTTCACTCTCTCCCTCCCTCTCTCATTCTCTTCATTCTCCCTTCACTCTCCCCCTCTCTATTTCTCTTCACTCACTCTTCACTCTCTCTCTCTCTCACTCACTCTTCACTCTCCCCCTCTCTCTCTCACTCTCTTTACTCACTCTTCACTCTCCCTCTGTCTCGTTCTCTTCACTCACTCTTCACTCTCCCTCTCTCTCACTCTCTTCTCTCTCTCCCTCTCTCTCTCATTCTCTTCACTCAATCTTCACTCTCACTCTCACCCTCCCTCTCTCTCACTCTCCCTTCACTCTCCCTCTCACTCACACACCCTTCACTCATTCTTTATTCTTTCTCTCTCTCAATCTTCACTCTCGCCCTCTCTCTTTCACTCTCTTCACTCTCTCTTCACTCTCTTACTCTCTCACTCTCTTCACTCACTGTTCACTCTCCCTCGCTCTCACTCTCTTCACTCACTCTTCACTCTCCCTCTCTCTCTCCCTCTCTCTCACTCTCTTCACTCAATATCCCTTTCGCTCTCACTCTCTTCACTTACTCATCATTCTCACTCTCACTTTCCCTCTCTCTCTCTCTTCACTCTCTCCCTCTCTCTCTCATTCTCTTCACTCTCCCTTCACTCTCCCTCTCTCTCACTTCACTCACTCTTCACTCTCTCTTCATTCTCCCTCTCTCTCTCACGTCTTCACACACTCTTCACTCACCCTCCCTCTCTCTCTCAATCTCTTGACTCACTCTTCACTCTCCCTCTCTCACACTCTCTTCACTCTCCTTTCACTCTCCCTCTCACACTCTCTTCACTCTCTCTTCACTCTCCCTCTCACCCTCCCTCTATCTCAATCTCTCTTCACTCTCCCTCTCTCTCTCAGTCTCTTCACACACTCTTCACTCTACCTCTCTCTCACTCTCTTCACTCTCCTTTCACTCTCCCTTGCTCACTCTCTTCACTCTCTCTTAACTCGCCCTGACTCCCTCTCTCTCACTCTCTTCACACACTCTTCATTCTCCCTCTCTCTCTCCCTCTCTCCCTCTCTCCCTCTCTCTCTCATTCCCTTCACTCTCCCTTCACTCTCCCACTCTCTCTCTCTTTTCACTCACTCTTCACTCCCCTCTCACCCTACCTCTCCCTCACTCTCTTGTTACTCACCCTCTCTCTCTCCCACTCTCTTCACTCACACTTCACTATCCCACTCGCTCTCTCTTCAGTCTCTCTTCACTCTCCCTCTCTCTTTCTCCCTCTCTCTCACTTTCTTCACTCTTTCTCCCTCTCTCACTCACTCTGTTCACTCACTATTCACTCACCCTCTCTCTCTCTCTTCACTCATTCTCTCTCTCACTCACTTCACTCACTCTCCCTCTCTCTCTCTTCCCTCTCTCTTCACTCTCCCTCTCGCTCTCTCTTCACTCTCTCTTCACTCTCCCTCTCTCTCTCACTCTCTTCACTCACTCTTCATTCTCTCCCTCCCTCTCTCATTCTCTTCACTCTCCCTTCACTCTCCCCTCTCTCTTTCTCTTCACTAACTCTTCACTCTCCCTCTCTCTCACTCTCTCTTCACTCTCCCTCTCAATCTCTCCACTCTCCCTTTTCTCTCCCTGTGTCTTACTCACTCTCTTCGCTCGCTCATGTCTCTCCCTCTCTCTCAATCTGTTCACTGTCTCTTCACTCTACCTCTCTCTCACTCTGTTCATTCACTCTTCACTCTCCCTCTCTCTCTCACTTCACTCACTCTCTCTTTACCCTCCCTCTCTCCCTCTCTTCATTCACTCTTCACTCTCCCTCTCTCTCACACTCTTCACTCACTCTTAACTCTCTCCGTCTCTCTCTCATTCTCTTTACTCACCCTTCACTCTCCCTCTCTCTCGCTTCACTCACTCTTCACTCTCTCCGTCCCTCTCTCATTCTCTTTCCTCACCCTTCACTCTCCCTCTCTCTCGCTTCACTCACTCTTCACTCTCTCTTCACTCTCCCTCTCTCTCTGAATCTCTTCACACACTCTTCACTCCCCCTCTCTCTCACTCTCTTCACTCCCCTTTCACTCTCCCTCTCTCACTCTCTTCACTCTCTCTTCACTCTCTCTCTCACCCTCCCTCTCTCTCACTCTCTCTTCACTCTCCCTCTCTCTCTCACTCTCTTCAAACACTCTTCACTCTCCCTCCCTCTCTCTCACTCTCTTCACTCTCTCCTCACTCACCCCCTCTCTCTCTCACTCTCTTCACACATTCTTCATTCTCCCTCTCTCTCTCACTCTCTTGACTCAATCTTCACTCTCCTTCTCTCTCACTCTCTTCACTCTCCTTTCACTCTCCCTCTCTCACTCTCTTCACTCTCTCTTAACTCACCCTCTCTCCCTCTCTCTCACTTTTTTCACACACTCTTCATTATTCCTCTCTCTCTCCCTCTCTCCCTCTCTCTCTCATTCCCTTCACTCTCCCTCTCTCTCTCTCTCTTCACTCACTCTTCAATCCCCCTCTCACCCTCCCTCTCCCTCACTCTGTCTTCACTCACCCTCTCTCTCTCTCACTCTCTTCACTCACTCTTCACTCTACCTCTTTCTCTCTCACTCTCTTCACTCACTCTTCACTATCCCACTCGCTCTCTCACTCTCTTCACTCTCTCTTCACTCTCCCTCTCTCTTTCTCCCTCTCTCTCACTCTCTTCACTCTTTCTCCCTCTCTCTCTCATTCTGTTCACTCACTATTCACTCACCCTCTCTCTCTCTCTTCACTCACTCTCTCTCTCACTCTCTTCACTCTCTCATCCTCGCTCTCTCTTCACTCTCTCTTCACTCTCACTCTCTCCCACTCTCTTCACTCACTCTTCGCTCTCTCCATCCCTCTCTCATCTCTTCATTCTCCCTTCACTCTCCCCCTCTCTTTCTCTTCACTCACTCTTCACTCTCCCTCTCTCTCTCATTCTCTTCACTCTCCCTTCACTCTCCCTCTCTCTCACTTCACTCACTCTTCACTCTCTCTTCATTCTCCCTCTCTCTCTCACGTCTTCACACACTCTTCACTCACCCTCCCTCTCTCTCTCAATCTCTTGACTCACTCTTCACTCTCCCTCTCTCACACTCTCTTCACTCTCCTTTCACTCTCCCTCTCACACTCTCTTCACTCTCTCTTCACTCTCCCTCTCACCCTCCCTCTATCTCAATCTCTCTTCACTCTCCCTCTCTCTCTCACTTCACTCACTCTCTCTTTACCCTCCCTCTCTCCCTCTCTTCATTCACTCTTCACTCTCCCTCTCTCTCACACTCTTCACTCACTCTTAACTCTCTCCGTCTCTCTCTCATTCTCTTTACTCACCCTTCACTCTCCCTCTCTCTCGCTTCACTCACTCTTCACTCTCTCCGTCCCTCTCTCATTCTCTTTCCTCACCCTTCACTCTCCCTCTCTCTCGCTTCACTCACTCTTCACTCTCTCTTCACTCTCCCTCTCTCTCTGAATCTCTTCACACACTCTTCACTCCCCCTCTCTCTCACTCTCTTCACTCCCCTTTCACTCTCCCTCTCTCACTCTCTTCACTCTCTCTTCACTCTCTCTCTCACCCTCCCTCTCTCTCACTCTCTCTTCACTCTCCCTCTCTCTCTCACTCTCTTCAAACACTCTTCACTCTCCCTCCCTCTCTCTCACTCTCTTCACTCTCTCCTCACTCACCCCCTCTCTCTCTCACTCTCTTCACACATTCTTCATTCTCCCTCTCTCTCTCACTCTCTTGACTCAATCTTCACTCTCCTTCTCTCTCACTCTCTTCACTCTCCTTTCACTCTCCCTCTCTCACTCTCTTCACTCTCTCTTAACTCACCCTCTCTCCCTCTCTCTCACTTTTTTCACACACTCTTCATTATTCCTCTCTCTCTCCCTCTCTCCCTCTCTCTCTCATTCCCTTCACTCTCCCTCTCTCTCTCTCTCTTCACTCACTCTTCAATCCCCCTCTCACCCTCCCTCTCCCTCACTCTGTCTTCACTCACCCTCTCTCTCTCTCACTCTCTTCACTCACTCTTCACTCTACCTCTTTCTCTCTCACTCTCTTCACTCACTCTTCACTATCCCACTCGCTCTCTCACTCTCTTCACTCTCTCTTCACTCTCCCTCTCTCTTTCTCCCTCTCTCTCACTCTCTTCACTCTTTCTCCCTCTCTCTCTCATTCTGTTCACTCACTATTCACTCACCCTCTCTCTCTCTCTTCACTCACTCTCTCTCTCACTCTCTTCACTCTCTCATCCTCGCTCTCTCTTCACTCTCTCTTCACTCTCACTCTCTCCCACTCTCTTCACTCACTCTTCGCTCTCTCCATCCCTCTCTCATCTCTTCATTCTCCCTTCACTCTCCCCCTCTCTTTCTCTTCACTCACTCTTCACTCTCCCTCTCTCTCTCATTCTCTTCACTCTCCCTTCACTCTCCCTCTCTCTCACTTCACTCACTCTTCACTCTCTCTTCATTCTCCCTCTCTCTCTCACGTCTTCACACACTCTTCACTCACCCTCCCTCTCTCTCTCAATCTCTTGACTCACTCTTCACTCTCCCTCTCTCACACTCTCTTCACTCTCCTTTCACTCTCCCTCTCACACTCTCTTCACTCTCTCTTCACTCTCCCTCTCACCCTCCCTCTATCTCAATCTCTCTTCACTCTCCCTCTCTCTCTCAGTCTCTTCACACACTCTTCACTCTACCTCTCTCTCACTCTCTTCACTCTCCTTTCACTCTCCCTTGCTCACTCTCTTCACTCTCTCTTAACTCGCCCTGACTCCCTCTCTCTCACTCTCTTCACACACTCTTCATTCTCCCTCTCTCTCTCCCTCTCTCCCTCTCTCCCTCTCTCTCTCATTCCCTTCACTCTCCCTTCACTCTCCCACTCTCTCTCTCTTTTCACTCACTCTTCACTCCCCTCTCACCCTACCTCTCCCTCACTCTCTTGTTACTCACCCTCTCTCTCTCCCACTCTCTTCACTCACACTTCACTATCCCACTCGCTCTCTCTTCAGTCTCTCTTCACTCTCCCTCTCTCTTTCTCCCTCTCTCTCACTTTCTTCACTCTTTCTCCCTCTCTCACTCACTCTGTTCACTCACTATTCACTCACCCTCTCTCTCTCTCTTCACTCATTCTCTCTCTCACTCACTTCACTCACTCTCCCTCTCTCTCTCTTCCCTCTCTCTTCACTCTCCCTCTCGCTCTCTCTTCACTCTCTCTTCACTCTCCCTCTCTCTCTCACTCTCTTCACTCACTCTTCATTCTCTCCCTCCCTCTCTCATTCTCTTCACTCTCCCTTCACTCTCCCCTCTCTCTTTCTCTTCACTAACTCTTCACTCTCCCTCTCTCTCACTCTCTCTTCACTCTCCCTCTCAATCTCTCCACTCTCCCTTTTCTCTCCCTGTGTCTTACTCACTCTCTTCGCTCGCTCATGTCTCTCCCTCTCTCTCAATCTGTTCACTGTCTCTTCACTCTACCTCTCTCTCACTCTGTTCATTCACTCTTCACTCTCCCTCTCTCTCTCACTTCACTCACTCTCTCTTTACCCTCCCTCTCTCCCTCTCTTCATTCACTCTTCACTCTCCCTCTCTCTCACACTCTTCACTCACTCTTAACTCTCTCCGTCTCTCTCTCATTCTCTTTACTCACCCTTCACTCTCCCTCTCTCTCGCTTCACTCACTCTTCACTCTCTCCGTCCCTCTCTCATTCTCTTTCCTCACCCTTCACTCTCCCTCTCTCTCGCTTCACTCACTCTTCACTCTCTCTTCACTCTCCCTCTCTCTCTGAATCTCTTCACACACTCTTCACTCCCCCTCTCTCTCACTCTCTTCACTCCCCTTTCACTCTCCCTCTCTCACTCTCTTCACTCTCTCTTCACTCTCTCTCTCACCCTCCCTCTCTCTCACTCTCTCTTTCACTCTCCCTCTCTCTCTCACTCTCTTCAAACACTCTTCACTCTCCCTCCCTCTCTCTCACTCTCTTCACTCTCTCCTCACTCACCCCCTCTCTCTCTCACTCTCTTCACACATTCTTCATTC
The DNA here is from genome assembly GCF_017639515.1 of Carcharodon carcharias. Taxonomy (NCBI): domain Eukaryota; kingdom Metazoa; phylum Chordata; class Chondrichthyes; order Lamniformes; family Lamnidae; genus Carcharodon; species Carcharodon carcharias. The sequence continues at coordinate 270,382,175 of NC_054467.1, forward strand.
TCCCTCTCTCTCTCACTCTCTTGACTCAATCTTCACTCTCCTTCTCTCTCACTCTCTTCACTCTCCTTTCACTCTCCCTCTCTCACTCTCTTCACTCTCTCTTAACTCACCCTCTCTCCCTCTCTCTCACTTTTTTCACACACTCTTCATTATTCCTCTCTCTCTCCCTCTCTCCCTCTCTCTCTCATTCCCTTCACTCTCCCTCTCTCTCTCTCTCTTCACTCACTCTTCAATCCCCCTCTCACCCTCCCTCTCCCTCACTCTGTCTTCACTCACCCTCTCTCTCTCTCACTCTCTTCACTCACTCTTCACTCTACCTCTTTCTCTCTCACTCTCTTCACTCACTCTTCACTATCCCACTCGCTCTCTCACTCTCTTCACTCTCTCTTCACTCTCCCTCTCTCTTTCTCCCTCTCTCTCACTCTCTTCACTCTTTCTCCCTCTCTCTCTCATTCTGTTCACTCACTATTCACTCACCCTCTCTCTCTCTCTTCACTCACTCTCTCTCTCACTCTCTTCACTCTCTCATCCTCGCTCTCTCTTCACTCTCTCTTCACTCTCACTCTCTCCCACTCTCTTCACTCACTCTTCGCTCTCTCCATCCCTCTCTCATCTCTTCATTCTCCCTTCACTCTCCCCCTCTCTTTCTCTTCACTCACTCTTCACTCTCCCTCTCTCTCACTCTCTTTTCGCTCTCTCACTCTCCCTCTCACTCTCTGCACTCTCCCTTTTATCTCCCTGTCTCTTATTCACTCTCTTCGCTCGCTCATCTCACTTCACTCTCTCTTCACTCTCCCTCTCTCTCACTCTCTTCACTCACTCTTCACTCTTCCTCTCTCTCTCTCTTCACTCACTCTCTCTCTCTCACTCTCTTCACTCACTCTACGATCTCCCTCCCTCTTTCTCACTCTCCTCACTCACTCTTCACTCTCCCTCTCTCTCTCTCACTCTCTTTACTCACTCTTCACTCTCCCTCTGTCTCGTTCTCTTCACTCACTCTCTTCACTCACTCTTTACTCTCCCTCTCTCTCACTCTCTTCACTCTCTCCCTCTCTCTCTCATTCTCTTCACTCAATCTTCACTCTCACTCTCACCCTCCCTCTCTCTCACTCTCCCTTCACTCTCCCTCTCACTCACACACCCTTCACTCATTCTTTATTCTCCCTCTCTCTCAATCTTCACTCTCGCCCTCTCTCTCTCACTCTCTTCACTCTTTCTTCACTCTCTTACTCTCTCACTCTCTTCACTCTCTCTTCACTCTCCCTCTCTCTCACTCTCTTCACTCACTCTTCACTCTCCCTCCCTCTCTCTCACTCTCTTCACTCTCTCTTCACTCTCCCTCTCTCTCTCACTCTCTTCACACACTCTTCACTCACCCTCGCTCTCTCTCACTCTTTTGACTCACTCTTCACTCCCCCTCTCTCTCACTCTCTTCACTCCCCTTTCACTCTCCCTCTCTCACTCTCTTCACTCTCTCTTCACTCTCTCTCTCACCCTCCCTCTCTCTCACTCTCTCTTCACTCTCCCTCTCTCTCTCACTCTCTTCAAAGACTCTTCAGTCTCCCCCTCTCTCTCTCACTCTCTTCACTCACTCTACAATCTCCCTCCCTCTTTCTCACTCTCTTCACTCACTCTTCACTCTCCCTCTCTCTCACCCTCTTCTCTCTCTCCCTCTCTCTCTCATTCTCTTCACTCAATCTTCACTCTCACTCTCACCCTCCCTCTCTCTCACTCTCCCTTCACTCTCCCTCTCACTCACACACCCTTCACTCATTCTTTATTCTTTCTCTCTCTCAATCTTCACTCTCGCCCTCTCTCTTTCACTCTCTTCACTCTCTCTTCACTCTCTTACTCTCTCACTCTCTTCACTCACTGTTCACTCTCCCTCGCTCTCACTCTCTTCACTCACTCTTCACTCTCCCCCTCTCTCGCTCTCTTCAATCACTCTCTTCACTCATTCTTTACTCTCCCTCTCTCTTTCCATCTTCACTCACTGTCTTCAATCACTCTTCACTCTCCCTTCACTCTCCCTCTCTCTCTCCCTCTCTCTCACTCTCTTCACTCAATATCCCTCTCGATCTCACTCTCTTCACTCAATCATCATTCTCACTCTCTCTTTCCATCTCTCTCTCTCTCCACTCTCTCCACTCTCTCTCTCATTCTCTTCACTCTTCCTTCACTCTCCCTCTCTCTCACTTCACTCACTCTTCACTCTCTCTTCATTCTCCCTCTCTCTCTCACTCTCTTCACACAATCTTCACTAACCCTCCCTGTCTCTCACTCTCTTGACTCATTCTTTACTCTCCCTCTCTCTGACTCTCTTCACTCTCCTTTCACTCTCCCTCTCACACTCTCTTCACTTTCTCTTCACTCTCCCTCTCACCCTCCCTCTCTCTCACTCTCTCTTCACTCTCCCTCTCTCTCTCACTCTCTTCACACACTTTTCACTCTCCCTCTCTCTCTCTCAATCTCTTGACTCACTCTTCACTCTCCCTCTCTCTCAATCTCTTCACTCTCCTTTCACTCTCCCTCGCTCACTCTCTTCACTCTCTCTTAACCCGCCCTCACGCCCTCTCTCTCACTCTCTTCACACACTCTTCATTCTCCCTCTCTCTCTCCCTCTCTCCCTCTCTCTCATTCCCTTCACTCTCCCACTCTCTCTCTCTCTTCACTCACTCTTCAATCCCCCTCTCACCCTCCCTCTCCCTCACTCTGTCTTCACTCACCCTCTCTCTCTCACTCCCTTCACTAACTCTTCACTCTCCCTCTCTCTCTCACTCTCTTCACTCACTCTTCACTCTCCCACTCGCTCTCTCACTCTCTTCACTCTCTCTTCACTCTCCCTCTCTCTTTCTCCCTCTCTCTCACTCTGTTCACTCACTATTCACTGACCCTCTCTCTCCCTCTTCACTCACTCTCTTCACTCATTCTTCACTCTCCTCTCCCTTTCTCTCTTCACTCACTCTCTTCAATCACTCTTCACTCTCCCTTCACTCTCCCTCTCTCTCTCCCTCTCTCTCACTCTCTTCACTCAATATCCCTTTCGCTCTCACTCTCTTCACTCACTCATCATTCTCACTCTCTCTTTCCCTCTCTCTCTCTCTTCACTCTCTCCCTCTCTCTCTCATTCTCTTCACTCTCCCTTCACTCTCCCTCTCTCTCACTTCACTCACTCTTCACTCTCTCTTCATTCTCCCTCTCTCTCTCACTCTCTTCACACACTCTTCACTCACCCTCCCTCTCTCTCTCAATCTCTTGACTCACTCTTCACTCTCCCTCTCTCACACTCTCTTCACTCTCCTTTCACTCTCCCTCTCACACTCTCTTCACTCTCTCTTCACTCTCCCTCTCACCCTCCCTCTATCTCAATCTCTCTTCACTCTCCCTCTCTCTCTCAGTCTCTTCACACACTCTTCACTCTACCTCTCTCTCACTCTCTTCACTCTCCTTTCACTCTCCCTTGCTCACTCTCTTCACTCTCTCTTAACTCGCCCTCACTCCCTCTCTCTCACTCTCTTCACACACTCTTCATTCTCCCTCTCTCTCTCCCTCTCTCCCTCTCTCCCTCTCTCTCTCATTCCCTTCACTCTCCCTTCACTCTCCCACTCTCTCTCTCTTTTCACTCACTCTTCACTCCCCCTCTCACCCTACCTCTCCCTCACTCTCTTGTTACTCACCCTCTCTCTCTCCCACTCTCTTCACTCACTCTTCACTATCCCACTCGCTCTCTCTTCAGTCTCTCTTCACTCTCCCTCTCTCTTTCTCCCTCTCTCTCACTTTCTTCACTCTTTCTCCCTCTCTCTCTCACTCTGTTCACTCACTATTCACTCACCCTCTCTCTCTCTCTTCACTCATTCTCTCTCTCACTCACTTCACTCACTCTCCCTCTCTCTCTCTTCCCTCTCTCTTCACTCTCCCTTCACTCACTCTCTCACTCTCTTCACTCACTCTTCACTCTCTCCCTCCCTCTCTCATTCTCTTCATTCTCCCTTCACTCTCCCCCTCTCTATTTCTCTTCACTCACTCTTCACTCTCTCTCTCTCTCACTCTCTCTTCGCTCTCCCACTCTCCCTCTCACACTCTGCACTCTCCCTTTTATCTCCCTGTCTCTTACTCACTCTCTTCGCTTGCTCATCTCTCTTCACTCTCTCTTCACTCTCCCTCTCTCTCACTCTGTTCACTCACTCTTCACTCTCCCTCTGTCTCGCTCTCTTCACTCACTCTTTACTCTCCCTCTCTCTCTCATTCTCTTCACTCAATCTTCACTCTCCCTCTCACCCTCCCTCTCTCCCAGTCTCTCTTCACTCTCCCTCTCTCTCTCATACCCTTCACTCATTCTTTATTCTCCCTCTCTCTCAATCTTCACTCTCGCCCTCTCTCTCTCACTCTCTTCACTCATTTTTCACTCTCTCCGTCCCTCTCTCTTTCTCTTTACTCACCCTTCACTCTCCCTGTCTCTCGCTTCACTAACTCTTCACTATCTCTTCACTCTCCCTCTCTCTCTCACTCTCTTCACACACTCTTCACTCACCCTCGCTCTCTATCACTCTCTTGACTCACTCTTCACTCCCGCTCTCTCTCACTCTCTTCACTCCCCATTCACTCTCCCTCGCTCACTCTCTTCACTCTCTCTTCACTCTCCCTCTCACCCTCCCTCTCTCTCACTCTCTCTTCACTCTCCCTCTCTCTCTCACTCTCTTCACTCACTCTTCACTCTCCCTCCCTCTCTCTCACTCTCTTCTCTCACTCTTTACTCTCCCTCTCTCTCACTCTCTTCACTCTCTCCCTCTCTCTCTCATTCTCTTCACTCAATCTTCACTCTCACTCTCACCCTCCCACTCTCTCACTCTCTCTTCACTCTCCCTCTCTCTCTCACTCTCTTCACTCACTCTTCACTCTCCCTCCCTCTCTCTCACTCTCTTCTCTCACTCTTCACTCTCCCTCTCCCTCTCACTCTCTTCACACACTCTTCACTCTCTCTCTCTCTTGCTCTCTTCACTCACTCTCTTGACTCACGCTTCACTCTCCCACTCTCTCAATCTCTTCACTCTCCTTTCACTCTCCATCTCTCACTCTCTTCACTCTCTCTTAACTCACCCTCTCTCCCTCTCTCTCACTCTCTTCACACAATCTTCATTCTCCCTCTCTCTCTCCCTCTCTTCACACCCTCTTTCTCTCTCACTCTCTTCACACACTCTTCACTATCCCTCTCTCTCATTAACTCTCTTCACTCTCCCTCTCTCCCTCTCACTCTCTTCACTCACTCTTCGCTCTCTCCCTCCCTCTCTCATTCTCTTCACTCTCCCTTCACTCTCCCTCACTCTCTTTCTCCACACTCTCTCTTCACTCTCCCTCTATCTCTCTCCCTCTCTCTTACTCTCTTCACTCTTTCTCCCTCTCTCTCTCACTCTGTTCACTCACCATTCACACACCCTCTCTCTCTCCCATCACTCTCCCTCTCTCACTCTTTTCACACACTCATCATTCTCCCTCTCTCTCTCCCTCTCTCACTCTCTTCACTCTCTCTTCACTCTCCCTCTTTCTCACTCTGTTCAATCACTCTTCACTCTCCCTCTCTTTCTCTTCACTCACTCTCTCTCTCACTCTCTTCACTCACTCTTCAAACTACCTCCCTCTTTCTCACTCTCTTCACTCACTCTTCATTCTCCCTCTCTCTCTCTAACACTCTTCACTCAATCTTCACTCTCCCTCTCTTCCTCTCTCTCAGTCTATTCACTGACTCTTCCTCTCTCTCTCTCACCCTCTTCACTCATTCTTCATTCTCCCTCTCTCTCTCCCTCTCTCTCTCTCTTCACTCTCTCCCTCTCTCTCATTCTCTTCACTCACTCTTCACACTAGCTCTCACCCTCCCTCTCTCTCACTCTCTCTTCACTCTCTCTCTCTCTCTCTCACACTCTTCACTGATTCTTCATTCTCCCTCTCTCCCTCTCTCTCACTCTTCACTCCCCCTCTCTCTCTCAATCTCTTCACACTCTCTTCACTCTCCCTCTCTCTGACTCTCTTCACTCAATCGTCAATCTCCCTCCCTCTTTCTCACTCTCTTCACTCACTATTCACTCTCCCTCTCCCTCACTCTCTTCACTCACTCTTCACTCTCCCTCTGTCTCCTTCTCTTCTCTCACTCTTCGCTCTCCTCTCTCTCTCCCTCTCTCTCACTCTCTTCGCTGACTCTCCCTCTCTCTCTCACTCTCTTCACTCATTCTTCATTCTCCCTCTCTCTCTCCCTCTCTCTCTCTTCACTCTCTCCCTCTCTCACTCATTCTCTTCACTCACTCTTCACTCTCCCTCTCACCCTCCCTCTCTCTCACTCTCTCTTCACTCTCCCTCTCTCTCTCACACTCTTCACTCATTTTTATTCTCCCTCTCTCTCACTCTTTCTCCCTCTCTCCCTCACTCTGTTCACTCAATATTCACTCACCCTCTCTCTCTCTCTTCACTCACTCTCTCTCACTCTCTTCACTCACTCTCCCTCTCTCTCTCTCTTCACTTTCCCTCTCACTCTCTCTTCACTCTCCTTTCAGTCTCCCTCTCTCACTCTCTTCACTCTTTCTTACTTCAACCTCTCTCCCTCTCTCTCACTCTCGCCACACACTCTTCATTCTCCCTCTCTCTTCCCTCTCCCCCTCTCTTCACTCTCTCACTCTCTCTCTCATTCCCTTCACTCTCAATTCACTCTCCCACTCTCTCTCTCTCTTCACTCACTCTTCAATCCCCTTCTCAACCTCCCTCTCCCTCACTCTCTCTTCACTCACCCTCTCTCTCTCTCTCACTCTCTTCACTCACTCTTCACTCTCCCTCTCTCTCTCTCCTTCTCTCTCACTCTCTTCACTCTTTCTCCCTCTCTCTTACACTCTGTTCACTCACTATTCACTCACCCTCTCTCTCTTTCTTCACTCACTCGCTCTCTCACTCTCTTCATGCTCTCCCTCTCTCTCTCTTCACTCTCCCTCTCACCCTCCCTCTCTCACTCTCTCTTCACTCTCCCTCTCTCTCACACTCTTCACTCATTTTTATTCTCCCTCTCTCTCACTCTCTTCACTCTTTCTCCCTCTCTCCCTCACTCTGTTCACTCAATATTCACTCACCCTCTCTCTCTTCACTCACGCTCTCTCACTCTCTTCACGCACTCTCCCTCTCTCTCTCTCTTCACTTTCTCTCTCACTCTTGCTTCACTCTCCTTTCAGTCTCCCTCTCTCACTCTCTTCACTCTTTCTTACTTCAAGCTCTCTCCCTCTCTCTCACTCTCGTCACACACTCTTCATTCTCCCTCTCTCTTCCCTCTCCCCCTCTCTTCACTCTCTCACTCTCTCTCTCATTCCCTTCACTCTCAATTCACTCTCCCACTCTCTCTCTCTCTTCACTCACTCTTCAATCCCCTTCTCACCCTCCCTCTCCCTCACTCTTCACTCACCCTCTCACTCTCTCACTCTCTTCACTCACTCTTCACTCTCCCTCTCTCTCTCCTTCTCTCTCACTCTCTTCACTCTTTCTCCCTCTCTCTTACACTCTGTTCACTCACTATTCACTCACCCTCTCTCTCTTTCTTCACTCACTCGCTCTCTCACTCTCTTCATGCTCTCCCTCTCCCTCTCTTCACTCTCTCTTCACTCTCCCTCTCTCTCACTCTTTTCACTCACTCTTCACTTTCCCTCTCTCTCTCACACTCTTCACTCTCTCTTCACTCTCCCTCTCTCTCTCTTCACTCTCTCTTCACTCTCCCTCTCTCACTCTTTTCACTCACTCTTCACTCTCCCTCTCTCTCTCACACTCTTCACTCACTCTTCACTCTCTCCCTCCCTCTCTCATTCTCTTCACTCACTCTTCACTCTCCCTCTCTCTCACTCTCTCTTCGCTCTCCCTCTCTCCCTCTCACTCTCTTCACTCTCCCTTTTCTCTTACTGTCTCTTACTGACTCTCTTCGCTCGCTCATCTCCCTCCCTCTCTCTCACTCTCTTCGCTCTCTCTTCACTCTCCCTCTCTCTCACTCTGTTCACTTACTCTTCAATCTCACTCCCTCTTTCTCACTCTCTTCACTCACTCTTCACTCTCCCTCTCTCTCACATTCTTCACTCTCTCTTCACTCTCCCTCTCTCTCTCTCACTCTCATCAGTCACTCTTCGCTCTCCCCTTCTTTCGCACTCTTCACTCAGTCTCTTCACTCATTCTTCACTCTCCCTCTCCCTTTCTCTCTTCACTCACTCTCTTCACTCACTCTTCACTCTCCTTCTCTCTCACACTCTTCACTCTCTCTTCATTCTCCCTCTCTCTTAATTCACTCTCTTCACTCTCTCTTCACTCTCCCTCTCTCTCTCTCTTCACTCTCTCTTCACTCTCCCTCTATCTCGCTCCCACTCTCTCACCACTCTCTCACTCTCTTCACTCTTTATCCCTCTCTCTCAGTCTGTTCACTCACCATTCACACACCCTCTCTCTCTCTAATCACTCTCCCTCTCTCTCACTCTGTTCACTTATTCTTCAATCTCCCTCCCTCTCTCTCACTCTCATCAGTCACTCTTCGCTCTCCCCTTCTTTCGCACTCTTCACTCAGTCTCTTCACTCATTCTTCACTCTCCCTCTCCCCTTCTCTCGCACTCTTCACTCAGTCCCTTCACTCATTCTTCACTCTCCCTCTCCCTTTCTCTCTTCACTCACTCTCTTCACTCTCTCTTCACTCTCCCTCTCTCTCTCACACTCTTCACTCTCTCTTCATTCTCCCTCTCTCTTCACTCACTCTCTTCACTCTCTCTTCACTCTCCCTCTCTCTCTCACTTCACTCTCTCTTCACTCTCCCTCTATCTCTCTCCCTCTCTCTCACTCTCTTCACTCTTTCTCCCTCTCTCCCTCACTCTGTTCACTCACTATTCACTCACCCTCTCTCTCTCTCTTCACTCACTCTCTCTCACTCTCTTCACTCACTCTCCCTCTCTCTCTCTCTTCACTTTCTCTTCACTCTCCCTCTCTCTCTCTTCACTCTCCTTTCAGTCTCCCTCTCTCACTCTCTTCACTCTTTCTTAATTCACCCTCTCTCCCTCTCTCTCACTCTCTTCACACACTCTTCATTCTCCCTCTCTCTTCTCTCTCCCCCTCTATTCACTCTCTCACTCTCTCTCTCTCTTCACTCATTCTTCAATCCCCTCCCTCACTCTCTCTTCACTCTCCCTCTCTCCCTCTCTCTCTCTCTTCACTCTCTCTTCACTCTCCCTCTCTCTCTCTCCTTCTCTCTCACTCTCTTCACTCTTTCTCCCTCTCTCTCACACTCTGTTCACTCACTATTCACTCACCCTCTCTCTCTTTCTTCACTCACTCGCTCTCTCACTCTCTTCATGCTCTCCCTCTCTCTCTCTTCACTCTCTCTTCACTCTCCCTCTCTCTCTCTTCACTCTCTCTTCACTCTCCCTCTCTCTCACTCTTTTCACTCACTCTTCACTCTCCCTCTCTCTCTCACACTCTTCACTCATTCTTCACTCTCCCCCTCCCTTTCTCTCTTCACTCACTCTCTTCACTCACTCTTCACTCTCCCTCTCTCTCTCACACTCTTCACTCTCTCTTCATTCTCCCTCTCTCTTCACTCACTCTCTTCACTCTCTCTTCACTCTCCCTCTCTCTCTCTTCACTCTCTCTTCACTCTCCCTCTATCTCTCTCCCTCTGTCTCACTCTCTTCACTCACTCTGTTCACACACTATTCACTCTCCCTCTCTCTCTCTCTTCACTCTCTCTTCACTCTCTCCCTCCCTCTCTCATTCTCTTCACTCACTCTTCACTCTCCCTCTCTCTCACTCTCTCTTCGCTCTACCTCTCTCCCTCTCACTCTCTTCACTCTCCCTTTTCTCTCCCGGTCTCTTACTGACTCACTTTGCTCGCTCATCTCCCTCCCTCTCTCTCACTCTCTTCACTCTCTCTTCACTCTCCCTCTCTCTCACACTCTGTTCACTTACTCTTCACTCTCCCTCTCTCTCTCACTTCACTCACTCTCTCTCTCACTCTCTTCACTCACTCTTCAATCTCCCTCCCTCTTTCTCACTCTCTTCACTCACTCTTCACTCTCCCTCTCTCTCACACTCTTCACTCTCTCTTCACTCTCCCTCTCTCTCTCTCACTCTCATCACTCACTCTTCGCTCTCCCCTTCTCTCGCACTCTTCACTCAGTCTCTTCACTCATTCTTCAATCTCCCTCTCCCTTTCTCTCTTCACTCACTCTCTTCACTCACTCTTCACTCTCCCTCTCTCTCTCACACTCTTCACTCTCTCTTCATTCTCCCTCTCTCTTCACTCACTCTCTTCACTCTCTCTTCACTCTCCCTCTCTCTCTCTTCACTGTCCCTCTATCTCTCTCCCCCTCTCTCACCACTCTCTCACTCTCTTCACTCTTTCTCCCTCTCTCTCTCACTCTGTTCACTCACCATTCACGCACCCTCTCTCTCTCCCATCACTCTCCCTCTCTCACTCTCTTCACTCACTCATCATTCTCCCTCTCGCTCTCCCTCTCTCACTCTCATCACTCTCTCCCTCTCTCTCTCATTCTCTTTGCTCTCCCTTCACTCGCCCTCTCTCGCTCTTCACTCACTCTTCACTCTCCCTCTCTCTCTCACACTCTTCACTCACTCTTCACTCTCCCTCCCCCTCTCTCAATCTCTTCACTCTCTCTTCACTCTCCCTCTCTCTCTCACTCTCTTCACACACTCTTCACACTCTCTCTCTCTCACTCTCTTCACTCACTCTTCACTCTTCCTCTCTCTCGCTCTCTTCACTCACTCTCTTGACTCACGCTTCACTCTCCCAATCTCTCAATCTCTTCACTCTCCTTTCACTCTCTGTCTCTCACGCTCTTCACTCTCTCTTAACTCACCCTCTCTCCTTCTCTCTCACTCTCCTCACACAATCTTCATTCTCCCTCTCTCTCCCTCTCTCTTCACTCACCCTCTCTCTCTCTCACTCTCTTCACTCGCTCTTCACTCTCCCTCTCTCACTCACTCTCTTCACACACTCTTCACTATCCCTCTCTCTCATTAACTCTCTTCACTCTCCCTCTCTCCCTCTCACTCTCTTCACTCACTCTTCACTCTCTCCCTCCCTCTCTCATTCTCTTCACTCTCCCTTCACTCTCCCTCACTCTCTTTCTCCTCACTCTCTCTTCACTCTCCCTCTATCTCTCTCCCTCTCTCTCACTCTCTTCACTCTTTCTCCCTCTCTCTCTCACTCTGTTCATTCACCACTCACACACCTCTCTCTCGCATCACTCTCCCTCTCTCACTCTCTTCACTCACTCATCATTCTCCCTCTCTCTCTCCCTCTCTCACTCTCTTCACTCTCTCCCTCTCTCTCTCTCACTCTCTTCACTCTCTCTTCACTCTCCCTCTTTCTCATTCTGTTCAATCACTCTTCACTTTCCCTCTCTCTTTCTCTTCACTCACTCTCTCTCTCACTCTCTTCACTCACTCTTCACTCTCACTCACTCTTCACTCTCCCTCTCTTCCTCTCTCTCAGTATCTTCACTGACTCTCCCTCTCTTTCTCACCCTCTTCACTCATTCTTCATTCTCCCTCTCTCTCTCCCTCTCTCTCTCTCTCTTCACTCTCTCCCTCTCTCTCATTCTCTTCACTCACTCTTCACACTAGCTCTCACCCTCCCTCTCTCTCACTCTCTCTTCACTCTCCCTCTCTCTCTCACAATCTTCACTGATTCTTCATTCTCCCTCTCTCCCTCTCTCTCCCTCTTCACTCTCCCCCTCTCTCTCTCAATCTCTTCACACTCTCTTCACTCTCCTCTCTCTCACTCTCTTCACTCAATCGTCAATCTCCCTCCCTCTTTCTCACTCTCTTCACTCCCTCTTCACTCTCCCTCACTCTCTCACACTCTTCATTCTCCCTTCACTCTTCATCTCTCTCCCTCACTCTCTTCACTCACTCTTCCCTCTCTCCCTCCCTCTCTCACTCTCTTCACTCTCTCTTAATTCACCCTCTCTCCCTCTCTCTCACTCTCTTCACACACTCTTCATTCTACCTCTCTCTTCCCTCTCCCCCTCTCTTCACTCTCTCACACTCTCTCTCTCATTCCCTTCACTCTCCCTCTCTCTCTTTCACTTCACTCACTCTTCACTCTCCCTCTCTCTCTCTCTTCACTCACTCTCTTTCTATCACTCTCTTCACTCACTCTTCAGTCTCCCTCCCTCTTTCTCACTCTCTTCACTCACTCTTCACTCTCCCTCCCTGTTTCTCACTCTCTTCACTCACTTTTCACTCTCCCTCTCTCTCTCTCACTCTCTTCACTCACTCTTCACTCTCCCTCTGTCTCGCTCTCTTCACTCACTCTTCACTCTCCTCTATCTCTCCCTCTCACTCTCTTCACTCATTCTTCATTCTCCCTCTCTCTCCCTCTCTCTCTCTTCACTCTCTCCCTCTCTCACTCATCCTCTTCACTCACTCTTCACTCTCCCTCTCACCCTCCCTCTCTCTCACTCTCTTTTCACTCTCCCTCTCTCTCTCACACTCTTCACACATTTTATTCTCCCTCTCTCGCACTCTCTTCACTCTTTCTCCCTCTCTCCCTCACTCTGTTCACTCACTATTCACTCACCCTCTCTCTGTCTTCACTCACTCTCTCTCACTCTCTTCACTCACTCTCCCTCTCTCTCTCTCTTCACTTTCTCTTCACTTTCCCTCTCTCTCTCTCTTCACTCTCCTTTCAGTCTCCCTCTCTCACTCTCTTCACTCTTTCTTAATTCACCCTCTCTCCCTCTCTCTCACTCTCTTCACACACTCTTCATTCTCCCTCTCTCTTCCCTCTCCCCCTCTCTTCACTCTCTCACTCTCTCTCTCATTCCCTTCACTCTCACTTCACTCTCCCACTCTCTCTCTCTCTTCACTCACTCTTCAATCCCCTTCTCATGCTCCCTCTCCCTCACTCTCTTTTTACTCACCCTCTCTCTCTCTCACTCTCTTCACTCACTCTTCACTCTCCCTCTCTCTCTCCTTCTCTCTCACTCTCTTCACTCTTTCTCCCTCTCTCTCACACTCTGTTCACTCACTATTCACTCACCCTCTCTCTCTTTCTTCACTCACTCTCTCTCTCACTCTCTTCATGCTCTCCCTCTCTCTCTCTCTTCACTCTCTCTTCACTCTCCCTCTCTCTCTCTCTTCACTCTCTCTTCACTCTCTCTCACTCCTTTCACTCACTCTTCACTCTCCCTCTCTCTCTCACACTCTTCACTCTCTTTTCACTCTCCCTCTCTCTCACTCTCTTCACTCACTCTTCACTCTCTCCCTCCCTCTCTCATTCTCTTCACTCACTCTTCACTCTCCCTCTCTCTCACTCTCTCTTCGCTCTCCCTTTTCTCTCCCTGTCTCTTACTGACTCTCTTCGAGCGCTCATCTCCCTCCCTCTCTCTCACTCTCTTCACTCTCTCTTCACTCTCCCTCTCTCTCACTCTGTTCACTTACTCTTCTTTCTCCCTCTCTCTCTCACTTCACTCACTCTCTCTCTCACTCTTTTCACTCACTCTTCAATCTCCCTCCCTCTTTCTCACTCTCTTCACTCACTCTTCACTCTCCCTCTCTCTCACACTCTTCACTCTCTCTTCACTCTCCCTCTCTCTCTCTCACTCTCATCACTCACTCTTCGCTCTCCCCTTCTCTCGCACTCTTCACGCAGTCTCTTCACTCATTCTTCACTCTCCCTCTCTCCTTCTCTCTTCACTAACTCTCTTCACTCACTCTTCACTCTCCCTCACTCTCTCACACTCTTCATTCTCCCTTCACTCTTCATCTCTCTCCCTCACTCTCTTCACTCACTCTTCCCTCTCTCCCTCCCTCTCTCACTCTCTTCGCTCTCTCTTAATTCACCCTCTCTCCCTCTCTCTCACAGTCTTCACACACTCTTCATTCTCCCTCTCTCTTCCCTCTCCCCCTCTCTTCACTCTCTCACACTCTCTCTCTCATTCCCTTCACTCTCCCTCTCTCTCTTTCACTTCACTCACTCTTCACTCTCCTCTAACTCTCCCTCTCACTCTCTTCACTCATTCTTCATTCTCCCTCTCTCTCTCCCTCTCTTTCTATCTTCACTCTCTCCCTCTCTCTCTCATTCTCTTCACTCACTCTTCACTCTCCCTCTCACCGTCCCTCTCTCTCACTCTCTCTTCACTCTCCCCCTCTCACACTCTTCAATCATTCTTCATTCTCCCTCTATCTCTCCCTCTCACTCTCTTCACTCATTCTTCATTCTCCCTCTCTCTCCCTCTCTCTCTTCACTCTCTCCCTCTCTCACTCATTCTCTTCACTCACTCTTCACTCTCCCTCTCACCCTCCCTCTCTCTCACTCTCTTTTCACTCTCCCTCTCTCTCTCCCTCTCTTCACTCGGTCTTCACTCTCCCTCTGTCTTGCTCTCTTCACTCACTCTTCACTCTTCCCTCTCTCTCCCTCTCTCCCACTCTCTTCACTGACTCCCCCTCTCTCTCTCAGTCTCTTCACTCATTCTTCATTCTCCCTCTCTCTCTCCCTCTCTCTCTCTTCACTCTCTCCCTCTCCCTCTCATTCTCTTCACTCACTCTTCACTCTCCCTCTCGCCCTCGCTCTCTCTCACTCTCTCTTCTCTCTCCCTCTCTCTCTCACACTCTTCACTGATTCTTCATTCTCTCTCTCTCTCCCTCTCTCTCACTCTTCACTCTCCCCCTCTCTCTCTCACTCTCTTCACTCTCTCTTCACTCTCTTTCTCTCTCACTCTCTTCACTCACTCTTCACTCTCCCTCTCTCTCACTCTCTTCATTCTCTCTTCACTCTCCCTCTCTCTCTCTCAATCTCTTCACTCACTCTTCACTCTCCCTCTCTCCCATCTTCACCCGCACTTCACTCTCCCTCTCTCTTCACTCACTCTCTCACTCACTCTTCACTCTCCCTCTCTCACTCTCTTTAATCTCCCTCTCTCACTCTCTTCACTCTCTCTTCACTCACCCTTCTCTCTCACTCTTTTCACGCTCTTCACTCTCCCTCTCTCTCACTCTCTTCCCTCTCCCTCTCGCTCTCTCCCTCTCTCTCACTCTCTTCACTCTTTCTCCTTCGCTCTATCACTCTGTTCACTCACTATTCACACACGCTGTCTCTCTCTCTTCACTCAGTCTCTCTCTCACGCTCTTCACTCTCCCTTCACTCTCCCTCTCTCTCTCTTCACTCACTCTTCACTCTTCCTCTCATACTCCCTCTCTCTCACTCTCTCTTCACTCTCCCTCTCTCTCTCACACTCTTCACTCACTCTTCACTTTCCCTCCCTCTCTCTCACTCTCTTCACTCTCTCTTCACTCTCCCTCTCTGTCTCCCTCTCTTCACTCGGTCTTCACTCTCCCTCTGTCTCGCTCTCTTCACTCACTCTTCACTCTTCCCTCTCTCTCCCTCTCTCCCACTCTCTTCACTGACTCTCCCTCTCTCTCTCAGTCTCTTCACTCATTCTTCATTCTCCCTCTCTCTCTACCTCTCTCTTCACTCTCTCCCTCTCTCTCTCATTCTCTTCACTCACTCTTCACTCTCCCTCTCACCCTCGCTCTCTCTCACTCTCTCTTCACTCACCCTCTCTCTGTCACACTCTTCACTGATTCTTCATTCTCCCTCTCTCTCTCCCTCTCTCTCACTCTTCACTCTCCCCCTCTCTCTCTCTCACTCTCTTCACTCTCTCTTCACTCTCCCTCTCTCTCTCTCACTCTCTTCACTCACTCTTCACTCTCCCTCTCTCCCATCTTCACCCGGACTTCACTCTCCCTCTCTCTTCACTCACTCTCTCACTCACTCTTCACTCTCCATCTCTCACTCTCTTCACTCTCTCTTCACTCACCATTCTCTCTCACTCTTTTCATGCTCTTCACTCTCCATCTCTCTCTCTCCCTCTCTCTAACTCTCTTCACTCTTTCTCCTTCGCTCTCTCACTCTGTTCACTCACTATTCACACACGCTGTCTCTCTCTCTTCACTCAGTCTCTCTCTCATGCTCTTCACTCTCCCTTCACTCTCCCTCTCTCTCTCTTCACTCACTCTTCACTCTTCCTCTCATACTCCCTCTCTCTCACTCTCTCTTCACTCTCCCTTTCTCTCTCACACTCTTCAATCACTCCACTTTCCCACCCTCTCTCTCACTCTCTTCACTCTCTCTTCACTCTTCCACTCTATCTCAATCTCTTCACTCACTCTTCACTCTTCCGCTCTATCTCAATCTCTTCACACACTCTTCACTCTCCCTCTCTCTCACTCTCTTCACTCACTCTTCACTCTTCCTCTCTCTCGCTCTCTTCACTCACTCTCTTGACTCTCTCTTCACTCTCCCTCTCTCTCACTCTCTTCACTCTCCTTTCACTCTCCCTCTCTCACTCTCTTCACTCTCTCTTAACTTGCCCTCTCTCCCTCTCTCTCACTCTTCACCCTCCCCCTCTCTCTCTCACTCTCTCTTCACTCTACCTCTCTCTCACTCTCTCTCACTCTCTTCACTCACTCTGCACTCTCCCTCCCTCTCACATTCTTCACTCTCTCTTCACTCTCCCTCTCTCTCTCTTACTCTCTTTACTTGCTCTTCACTCTCTCCATCCCTCTCTCAGTATCTTCACTCAATCTCCCTTCACTCTCCCTCCCTCTCTTTCTCTTCACTCAATCTTCACTCTACCTCTCTCTCTCTTCACTCACTCTCTCTCTCTCTCTCACTCGCTTCACTCACTCTTCAATCTCCTTCCATCTTTATCACTCTTCACTCCCTCTTCACTCTCCCTCTCTCTTCCTCTCTTCACTCGGTCTTCACTCTCCCTCTGTCTCGCTCTCTTCACTCTCTCTTAACTTGCCCTCTCTCCCTCTCTCTCACTCTTCACCCTCCCCCTCTCTCTCTCACTCTCTCTTCACTCTACCTCTCTCTCACTCTCTCTCACTCTCTTCACTCACTCTTCACTCTCCCCCTCACTCGTTCTCTTCACTCACTCTCTTCACTCATTCTTCACTCTCCCTCTCCCTTTCTCTCTTCACTCACTCTCTTCACTCACTCTTCACTCTCCCTCTCTCTCTCACACTCTTCACTCTCTCTTCATTCTCCCTCTCTCTTCACTCACTCTCTTCATTCACTCCTCACTCTCCCTCTCTCACTCTCTTTACTCTCCCTCTCTCGCTCTCTTCACTCTCTCTTCACTCTCCCTCTATCTCTCTCCCTCTCTCTCACTCTCTTCACTCTTTCTCCCCCTCTCTCACTCTGTTCACTCACCATTTACACACCCTCTCTCTCCCATCACTCTCCCTCTCTCGCTCTCTTCACTCACTCATCATTCTCCCTCTCTCTCTCCCTCTCTCTTTCTCTTCACTTTCTCCCTCTCTCTCTCATTCTCTTCGCTCTCCCTTCACTCTCCCGCTTTCGCTCTTCACTCACTCTTCACTCTCCCTCTCACCCTCCCTCTCTCTCACTCTCTCTTCACTCTCCCTCTCTCTCTCACTCTCTTCACTCATTCTTAACTCTCCCTCCCTCTCTCTCACTCTCTTCACTCTCTCTTCACTCTCCCTCTCTCTCTCACTCTCTTCACACACTCTTCACTCTCTCTCTCACTCTCTTCACTCACTCTTCACTCTTCCTCTCTCTCGCTCTCTTCACTCACTCTCTTGACTCACACTTCACTCTCCCACTCTCTCAATCTCTTCACTCTCCTTTCACTCTCCCTCTCTCACTCTCTTCACTCTCTCTTAACTCGCCCTCTCTCCCTCTCTCTCACTCTCTTCACACAATCTTCATTCTCCCTCTCTCTCTCCCTCTCTTCACTCACCCTCCCTCTCTCTCACTCTCTTCACTCGCTCTTCACTATCCCCCTCTCTCATTAATTCTCTTCACTCTCCCTCTCTCCTTCTCACTCTCTTCACTCACTCTTCACTCTCTCCCTCCCTTTCTCATTCTCTTCACTCTCCCTTCACTCTCCCTCACTCTCTTTCTCTTCACTCACTCTTCACTCTCCCTCTCTCTCACTCTCTCTTCGTTCTCCCTCTCTCCCTCTCACTCTCTCTTCACTCACTCTCTCATTCTCTCACTCTCTTCACTCACTCTTCAATCTCCCTCCATCTTTCTCACTCTATTCACTCACTCTCTTGACTCATGCTTCAATCTCCCACTCTCTCACTCTCTCTTCGCTCTCCCTCTCTCCCTCTCACTCTCTCTTCACTGTCTCTCTCCCTCTCCCCCACTCTCTTCACTCATTCTTCATTCTCCCTCTCTCTCCCACTCTCTCTCTCTTCACTCTCTCCCTCTCTCTCTCATTCTCTTCACTCACTCTGCACACTCCCTCTCACCCTCCCTCTCTCTCACACTCTGTTCA
This sequence comes from Carcharodon carcharias, assembly GCF_017639515.1. NCBI lineage: Eukaryota > Metazoa > Chordata > Chondrichthyes > Lamniformes > Lamnidae > Carcharodon > Carcharodon carcharias. The sequence goes on from NC_054467.1 coordinate 270,400,504, forward strand.
CTCTCCTTCTCTCTCTCACACTATCTACTCATTCTTCATTCTCCCTCTCTCTCTCCCTCTCTCTCACTCTTCACTCTCCCCCTCTCTCTCTCAATCTCTTCACTCTCTCTTCACTCTCACACTCTCTCTCTCACTCTCATCACTCACTATTCACTCTCACCCTCTCTCGCTCTCTTCACTCACTCTCTTCATTCATTCTTCACTCTCCTTCTCTCTTTCCCTTCTCTCTCACTCTCTTTACTCACTCTTCACTCTCTCCATCCCTCTCTCAGTATCTTCACTCAATCTCCCTTCACTCTCCCTCTCTCTCTTTCTCTTCACTCAATCTTCACTCTCCCTCTCTCTCTCTTCACTCACTCTCTCTCTCACTCGCTTCACTCACTCTTCAATCTCCCTCCATCTTTCTCACTCTTCACTCCCTCTTCACTCTCCCTCTCTCTCTTCCTCTCTTCACTCGGTCTTCACTCTCCCTCTGTCTCGCTCTCTTCACTCACTCTTCACTCTTCCCTCTCTCTCCCTCTCTCCCACTCTCTTCACTGACTCTCCCTCTCCCTCTCCCTCTCAGTCTCTTCACTCATTCTTCATTCTCCCTCTCTCTCTCCCTCTCTCTCTTCACTCTCTCCCTCTCTCTCTCATTCTCTTCACTCACTCTTCACTCTCCCTCTCGCCCTCGCTCTCTCTCACTCTCTCTTCTCTCTCCCTCTCTCTCTCACACTCTTCACTGATTCTTCATTCTCCCTCTCTCTCTCTCCCTCTCTCTCACTCTTCACTCTCCCCCTCTCTCTCTCACTCTCTTCACTCTTTCTTCACTCTCTTTCTCTCTCACTCTCTTCACTCACTCTTCACTCTCCCTCTCTCTCACTCTCTTCATTCTCTCTTCACTCTCCCTCTCTCTCTCTCACTCTCTTCACTCACTCTTCACTCTCCCTCTCTCCCATCTTCACCCGCACTTCACTCTCCCTCTCTCTTCACTCACTCTCTCACTCACTCTTCACTCTCCCTCTCTCACTCTCTTTAATCTCCCTCTCTCACTCTCTTCACTCTCTCTTCACTCACCCTTCTCTCTCACTCTTTTCACGCTCTTCACTCTCCCTCTCTCTCACTCTCTTCTCTCTCCCTCTCACTCTCTCCCTCTCTCTCACTCTCTTCACTCTTTCTCCTTCGCTCTATCACTCTGTTCACTCACTATTCACACACGCTGTCTCTCTCTCTTTACTCAGTCTCTCTCTCATGCTCTTCACTCTCCCTTCACTCTCCCTCTCTCTCTCTTCACTCACTCTTCACTCTTCCTCTCTCTCTCACACTCTTCACTCACTCTTCACTTTCCCTCCCTCTCTCTCACTCTCTTCACTCTCTCTTCACTCTCCCTCTCTCTCACTCTCTTCACTCACTCTTCACTCTTCCTCTCTCGCTCTCTTCACTCACTCTCTTGACTCTCTCTTCACTCTCCCTCTCTCTCACTCTCTTCACTCTCCTTTCACTCCCTCTCTCTCACTCTCTTCACACACTTTTCATTCTCCCTCACTCTCTCACTCTCTCTCTCTCTCTTCATTCTCTCCCTCTCTCTCTCATTCCCTTCACTCTCCATTCACTCTCCCAATCTCTCACTCTCTTCACTCACTCTTCAATCCCCCCTCACCCTCCCTCTCCCTCACTCTCTCTTCACTCACCCTCTCTCTCTTTCAGTCTCTTCACTCACTCTTCACTCTCCCTCTCTCACTCTCTTTACTCTCCCTCTTTCAATCTCTTCACTCTCTCTTCATTCTCCCTCTCCTTCTCTCTCACTCTCTTCACTCTTTCTCCCTTTCTCTCACTTTGTTCACTCACTATTCACTCACCCTCTTCTCTCTTCACTCACTCTCTCTCTCTCTCTCTTCACTCTCTCTTCACTCTCCCTCTCTCTCTCTTCACTCTCTCTTCACTCTCCCTCTCTCTCACTCTCTTCACTCACTCTTCACTCTCCCTCTCTCTCTCACACTCTTCACTAACTCTTCACTCTCCCTCTCTCTCTCTCTCTCTCACGCTCTTCACTCACCCTTCACTCTCCCTCTCTCTCTTTCTCTTCACTCACTCTTCACTCTCCCTCTCTCTCACTCTCTCTTCGCTCTCCCTCTCTCCCTCTCACTCTCTTCACTCTACCTTTTCTCTCCCTGTCTCTTACTCACTCTCTTCGCTCGCTCACCTTTCTCCCTCTCTCTCACTCTGTTCACTCATTCTTCACTCTCCCTCTCTCACTCTCTCTTAACTCGCCCTCTCTCTCACTCTCTTCACACACTCTTCACTCTCTCTCTCTCACTCTCTTCACTCACTCTTCACTCTTCCTCTCTCTCACTCTCTTCACTCACTCTCTTGACTCACACTTCACTCTCCCACTCTCTCAATCTCTTCACTCTCCTTTCACTCTCCCTCTCTCACTCTCTTCACTCTCTCTTAACTCGCCCTCTCTCCCTCTCTCTCACTCTCTTCACACAATCTTCATTCTCCTTCTCTCTCTCTCCCTCTCTTCACTCACCCTTCCTCTCTCTCACTCTCTTCACTCGCTCTTCACTCTCCCTCTCTCTCACTCACTCTCTTCACACACTCTTCACTATCCTTCTCTCATTAACTCTCTTCACTCTCCCTCTCTCCCTCTCACTCTCGTCACTCACTCTTCACTCTCTCCCTCCCTTTCTCATTCTCTTCACTCTCCCTTCACTCTCCCTCACTCTCTTTCTCTTCACTCACTCTTCGCTCTCCCTCTCTCTCACTCTCTCTTCGTTCTCCCTCTCTCCCTCTCACTCTCTCTTCACTCACTCTCTCTCTCTCTCATTCTCTTCACTCACTCTGCACACTCCCTCTCACCCTCCCTCTCTCTCACACTCTGTTCACTCTCCTCTCTCTCACACTATTTACTCATTCTTCCTTCTCCCTCTCTCTCTCCCTCTCTCTCACTCTTCACTGTCCCCCTCTCTCTCTCAATCTCTTCACTCTCTCTTCACTCTCACACTCTCTCTCTCACTCTCATCACTCACTCTTCACTCTCCCCCTCTCTCGCTCTCTTCACTCACTCTCTTCATTCATTCTTCACTCTCCTCTCTTTCTCTCCTCTCTCACTCTCTTTACTCACTCTCACTCTCTCCATCCCTCTCTCAGTCTCTTCACTCAATCTCCCTTCACTCTCCCTCTCTCTCTTTCTCTTCACTCACTCTTCACTCTCCCACTCTCCCTCTCTTCACTCACTCTCTCACTCACTCTCACTCTCTTCACTCACTCTTCAATCTCCCTCCATCTTTCTCACTCTCTTCACTCCCTCTTCATCTCCCTCTCTCTTTCCCTCTCTTCACTCGGTCTTCACTCTCCCTCTGTCTCGCTCTCTTCACTCACTCTTCACTCTTCCCTCTCTCTCCCTCTCTCCCACTCTCTTCACTGACTCTCCCTCTCTCTCTCAGTCTCTTCACTCATTCTTCGTTCTCCCTCTCTCTCCTCTCTCTTCACTCTCTCCCTCTCTCTCTCATTCTCTTCACTCACTCTTCACTCTCCCTCTCACCCTCGCTCTCTCTCACTCTCTCTTCACTCTCCCTCTCTCTCTCACACTCTTCACTGATTCTTCAATCTCCCTCTCTCTCTCACCCTCTCTCTCACTCTTCACTCTCCCCCACTCTCTCTCACTTTCTTCACTCTCCCTCTCTCTCACTCTCTTCACTCACTCTTCACTCTCCCTCTCTCACATTCTTCATTCTCTCTTCACTCTCCCTCTCTCTGTCCCACTCTCTTCACTCACTCTTCACTCTCCCTCTCTCTCACATTCTTCATTCTCTCTTCACTCTCCCTCTCTCTCTCGCTCTCTTCACTCACTCTCTTCACTCATTCTTCACTCTCTCTCTCTTTTCTCTTCTCTCACTCTCTTCACTCACTCTTCACTCTCCCTCTCTCCCATCTTCACCCGCACTTCACCCTCCCTCTCTCTTCACTCACTCTCTCACTCACTCTTCACTCTCCCTCTCTCACTCTCTTTACTCTCCCTCTCTCACTCTCTTCACTCTTTCTTCACTCACCCTTCTCTCTCACTCTTTTCACGCTCTCTTCACTCTCCCTCTCTCTCACTCTCTCCCTCTCTCTCACTCTCTTCACTCTTTCTCCCTCGCTCTCTCACTCTGTTCACTCACTATTCACACATGCTGTCTCTCTCTCTTCACTCAGTCTCTCTCTCACGCTCATCACGCTCCCTTCACTCTCCCTCTCTCTCTCTTCACTCACTCTTCACTCTTCCTCTCACACTCCCTCTCTCTCACTCTCTCTTCACTCTCCCTCTCTCTCTCACACTCTTCACTCACTCTTCACTTTCGCTCCCTCTCTCTCACTCTCTTCACTCTCCCTCTCTATCTCAATCTCTTCACACACTCTTCACTCTCCCTCTCTTTCACTCTCTTCACTCACTCTTCACTCTCCCTCTCTCTCACTCTCTTCACTCACTCTCTTAACTCACTCTTCACTCTCCCACTCTCTCAATCTCTTCACTCTCCTTTCACTCTCCCTCTCTCACTCTTTTCACTCTCTCTTAACTTGCCCTCTCTCCCTCTCTCTCACTCTCTTCACACACTCTCTTCACTCACTCTCTCTTTCTTACTCTCTTCACTCTATCTTCACTCTCCCTCTCTCTCTTCACTCACTCTCTTCACTCACTCTTCACTCTCCCTCTCTCACTCTCTTTACTCTCCCTCTTTCAATCTCTTCACTCTCTCTTCACTCTCCCTCTCCCTCTCAATCACTCTCTTCACTCTTTCTCCCTTTCTCTCACTCTGTTCACTCACTATTCACTCACCATCTCTCTCTCTCTTCACTCACTATCTCTCTCACTCTCTTCACTCACTCTCCCTCTCTCTCTCTTCACTCTCTCTTCACTCTCCCTCTCTCTCTCTCTTCACTTTCCCTCTCTCTCACTTTCTTCACTCACTCTTCACTCTCCCTCTCTCTCTCACACTCTTCACTCTCTCTTCACTCTCCCTCTCTCTCTCGCTCTCAGGCTCTTCACTCACTCTTCACTCTCTCCCTCCCTCTCTCATTCTCTTCACTCACCCTTCACTCTCCCTCTCTCTCTTTCTCTTCACTCACTCTTCACTCTCCCTCTCTCTCACTCTCTCTTCGCTCTCCCTCTCTCCCTCTCACTCTCTTCACTCTCCCTTTTCTCTCCCTGTCTCTTACTCACTCTCTTCGCTCGCTCACCTCTCTCCCTCTCTCTCACTCTGTTCACTCACTGTTCACTCTCCCTCTGTCTCTCTCTTCACTCACTCTCTCTCTCGCACTCTCTTCACTCACTCTTCACTCTCCCTCTCTCACTCTCTCTTAACTCGCCCTCTCTCCCTCTCTCTCACTCTCTTCACACACTCTTCATTCTCCCTCTCTCTCACCCTCTCTCCCTCTCTTCACTCTCTCCCTGTCTCTCTCATTCCCTTCGCTCTCCCTTCACGCTCCCACTCCCCCTCTTTTCACTCACTCTTCACTCCCCCTCTCACCCTCCCTCTCCCTCACTCTCTTGTTACTCACCCTCTCTCTCTCTCTCACTCTCTTCACTCACTCTTCACTCTCCCTCTCTCTCTCACTCTCTTCACTCACTCTTCACTATCCCTCGCTCTCTATTAGTCTCTTCCCTCTCTCTCTTCACTCACTTTCTTCACTCACTCTACACTCTCCCTCTCTGTCTTCACCCACTCTCTTCACTCACTCTTCACTCTCCCTCTCTCACTCTCTTTACTCTCCCTCTCTCACTCTCTTCACTATCTCTTTACTCACACCACCTCTCTCACTCTCTTCACTCACTCTTCACTCTCCCTCTCTCTCTCTCACTCTCTTCACTCACTCCCTCTCTCTGTCTCATTTTCTTCACTCTCTCTTCACTCTCCCTCTCTCTCTCTTCACTCACTCTTCATTCTCCCTCTGACCCTCCCTCTCTCTCAGTCTCTTCACTCTCCCTCTCTCTCTCCCTCTCTCTCTCATTATCTTCACTCTCTCTTCACTCTCCCCCTCTCTCGCTCTCTTCACTCACTCTCTTCACTCACTCTTCACTGTCCCTCTCTCTCACTCTCTTTACTCTCCCTCTCTCTCCCTCTCTCACTCTCTTCACTCTCTCTTCACTCTCCCTCTCTCTCTCTCATGCTCTTCACTCAATCTTCACTCTCTCCCTCCCTCTCTCATTCTCTTCACTCACCCTTCACTCTCCCTCTCTCTCTTTCTCTTCACTCGCTCTTCACTCTCCCTCTCTCTCACTCTCTCTTCGCTCTCCCTGTCTCCCTCTCACTCTCTTCACTCTCCCTTTTCTCTCCCTGTATCTTACTCACTCTCTTCGCTCGCTCACCTCTCTCCCTCTCTCTCACTCTGTTCACTCACTCTTCACTCTCCCTCTGTCTCTCTCTTCACTCACCCTCTCTCTCACTCTCTTCACTCACTCTTCACTCTCCCTCTCTCATCCTCTCTTAACTCGCCTTCTCTCCCTCTCTCTCTCTCTTCACACACTCTTCATTCTCCCTCTCTCTCACCCTCTCTCCCTCTCTTCACTCTCTCCCTGTCTCTCTCATTCCCTTCACTCTCCCTTCACTCTCCTACTCTCTCTTTTCACTCACTCTTCACTCCCCCTCTCACCCTCCCTCTCCCTCACTCTCTTGTTACTCACCCTCTCTCTCACTCTCTTCACTCACTCTTTACTATCCCTCGCTCTCTCTTAGTCTCTTCACTCTCTCTTCACTCTCCCTCTCACACTCTGTTCACTCTCTCTTCACTATCTCTTTACTCACCCTTCTCTCTCACTCTCTTCACTCACTCCTCGCTCTCCCTCTCTCTCACTCTCTTCACTCACCACCTCTCTCAATCTCTTCACTCTCTTCACTCTCCCTCTCTCTCTCCATCTCTCTCTCACTATGTTCAGTCTCTCTTCACTCTCCCCCTCTCTCGCTCTCTTCACTCACTCTCTTCACTCATTCTTCACTCTCTCTCTCTTTCTCTCTTCACTCACTCTCTTCACTCAATCTTCACTGTCCCTCTCTCTCGCTCTCTTTACTCTCCCTCTCTCTCTTATTCTCTTCACTGTCCCTTCACTCTGCCACTCTCTCTCTCTCTTCACTCGTTCTTCACACCCCCTCTCACCCTCACTCTCCCTCACTCTCTCTTCCCTTGCCCAGTCTCTCTCTCACTCTCTTCACTCTTCACTCTCCCTCTCTCTCTCTCACTCTCTTTACTCTCCCTGTTTCAATCTCTTCTATCTCTCTTCACTCTCCTTCTCCCTCTCTCTCACTCTCTTCACTCTTTCTCCCTTTCTCTCACTCTTTTCACTCACTCTCACTCTTCACTCTCCCCCACTCTCTCTCACTTTCTTCACTCTCTCTTCACTCTCCCTCTCTCTCACTCTCTTCACTCACTCTTCACTCTCTCTCTCTCTCACATTCTTCATTCTCTCTTCACTCTCCCTCTCTCTCTCCCACTCTCTTCACTCACTCTTCACTCTCCCTCTCTCTCACATTCTTCATTCTCTCTTCACTCTCCCTTTCTCTCTCTTGCCCTCTTCACTCACTCTCTTCACTCATTCTTCACTCTCTCTCTCTTTTCTCTTCTCTCGCTCTCTTCACTCACTCTTCACTCTCCCTCTCTCCCATCTTCACCCGCACTTCACCCTCCCTCTCTCTTCACTCACTCTCTCACTCACTCTTCACTCTCCCTCTCTCACTCTCTTTACTCTCCCTCTCTCACTCTCTTCACTCTCACTTCACTCACCCTTCTCTCTCACTCTTTTCACGCTCTCTTCACTCTCCCTCTCTCTCACTCTCTTCCCTCTCCCTCTCACTCTCTCCCTCTCTCTCACTCTCTTCACTCTTTCTCCATCGCTCTCTCACTCTGTTCACTCACTATTCACACATGCTGTCTCTCTCTCTTCACTCAGTCTCTCTCTCACGCTCATCACGCTCCCTTCACTCTCCCTCTCTCTCTCTTCACTCACTCTTCACTCTTCCTCACACTCCCTCTCTCTCACTCTCTCTTCACTCTCCCTCTCTCTCTCACACTCTTCACTCACTCTTCACTTTCCCTCTCTCTCTCTCACTCTCTTCACTCACTCTTCACTATCCCTCTCTCACTCTCTTTACTCTCCCTCTTTCAATCTCTTCACTCTCTCTTCACTCTCCCTCTCCCTCTCAATCACTCTCTTCACTCTTTCTCCCTTTCTCTCACTCTGTTCACTCACTATTCACTCACCCTCTCTCTCTCTTCACTCACTATCTCTCTCACTCTCTTCACTCACTTTCCCTCTCTCTCTCTTCACTCTCTCTTCACTTTCCCTCTCTCTCTCTCTTCACTCTCTCTTCACTTTCCCTCTCTCTCACTCTCTTCACTCTCTCTTCACTCTCCCTCTCTCTCTCTCACGCTCTTCACTCACTCTTCACTCTCTCACTACCTCTCTCATTCTCTTCACTCACCCTTCACTCTCCCTCTCTCTCTTTCTCTTCACTCCCTCTCTCTCACTCTCTCTTCGCTCTCCCTCTCTCCTCTCACTCTCTTCACTCTCCCTTTTCTCTCCCTGTCTCTTACTCACTCTCCTCACTCGTTCACCTCTCTCCCTCTCTCTCACTCTCTTCACTCACTCTTCACTCTCCCTCTCTCTCTCTCTTCACTCACTCTCTCTCTCGCACTCTCTTCACTCTCTCTTCACTCTCCCTCTCTCTCTCCCTCTCTCTCACTCTCTTCACTCAATCTCCCTCTCTCTCTCACTTTCTTCACTCACTTATCATTCTCCCTCTCTCTCTCCCTCTCTCTCTATTCACTCACTCCCTCTCTCTGTCTCATTTTCTTCACTCTCTCTTCACTCTCCCTCTCTCTCTCTTCACTCACTCTTCATTCTCCCTCTGACCCTCCCTCTCTCTCAGTCTCTTCACTCTCCCTCTCTCTCTCCCTCTCTCTCTCATTATCTTCACTCTCTCTTCACTCTCCCCCTCTCTCGCTCTCTTCACTCACTCTCTTCACTCACTCTTCACTGTCCCTCTCTCTCACTCTCTTTACTCTCCCTCTCTCTCCCTCTCTCACTCTCTTCACTCTCTCTTCACTCTCCCTCTCTCTCTCTCATGCTCTTCACTCAATCTTCACTCTCTCCCTCCCTCTCTCATTCTCTTCACTCACCCTTCACTCTCCCTCTCTCTCTTTCTCTTCACTCGCTCTTCACTCTCCCTCTCTCTCACTCTCTCTTCGCTCTCCCTCTCTCCCTCTCACTCTCTTCACTCTCCCTTTTCTCTCCCTGTATCTTACTCACTCTCTTCGCTCGCTCACCTCTCTCCCTCTCTCTCACTCTGTTCACTCACTCTTCACTCTCCCTCTGTCTCTCTCTTCACTCACCCTCTCTCTCACTCTCTTCACTCACTCTTCACTCTCCCTCTCTCATCCTCTCTTAACTCGCCTTCTCTCCCTCTCTCTCTCTCTTCACACACTCTTCATTCTCCCTCTCTCTCACCCTCTCTCCCTCTCTTCACTCTCTCCCTGTCTCTCTCATTCCCTTCACTCTCCCTTCACTCTCCTACTCTCTCTTTTCACTCACTCTTCACTCCCCCTCTCACCCTCCCTCTCCCTCACTCTCTTGTTACTCACCCTCTCTCTCACTCTCTTCACTCACTCTTCACTATCCCTCGCTCTCTCTTAGTCTCTTCACTCTCTCTTCACTCTCCCTCTCACACTCTGTTCACTCTCCCTCTCTCTCTTCACTCACTCTGTTCACTTTCTCTTCACTCTCCCTCTCTCACTCTCTTTACTCTCCCTCTCTCACTCTCTTCACTATCTCTTTATTCACCCTTCTCTCTCTCTCTTCACTCATTCCTCGCTCTCCCTCTCTCTCACTCTCTGAACTCACCACCTCTCTCACTCTCTTCACTCACTCTTCACTCTCCCTCTCTCTCTCTCACTCTCTTCACTCACTCTTCACTATCCCTCGCTCTCTCCATCTCTCTCTCACTATGTTCACTCTCTCTTCACTCTCCCCCTCTCTCGCTCTCTTCACTCACTCTCTTCACTCAATCTTCACTTTCCCTCTCTCTCACTCTCTTTACTCTCCCTCTCTCTCCCTCTCTCACTCTCTCTTCACTCTCCCTCTCTCTCTCCCTCTCTCTCACTCTCTTCACTCAATCTCCCTCTCTCTCTCACTCTCTTCACTCACTTATCATTCTCCCTCTCTCTCTCCCTCTCTCTCTATTCACTCACTCCCTCCCTCTCTCATTTTCTTCACTCACTCTTCACTACCCCCTCACCCTCCCTCTTCCTCACTCTCTCTTCAGTCACTCTCTCTCTCTCACACTCTTCACTCACTCTTCAATATCCCTCTCTCTCTCTTACTCTCTTCACTCTCTCTTCACTACCCTCTCTCTCTCTCCACTCACTCTCTTCACTCACTCATCATTCTCCCTCTCTCTCTCCCTCTCTCTCTCTCTTCACTCTCTCCCTCTCTCTCTTATTCCCTTCACTCTCCCTTCACTTTGCCACTCTCTCTCTCTTCACTCATTCTTCACACCCCCCTCACCCTCACTCTCCCTCACTCTCTCTTCACTTGCCCAGTCTCTCTCTCACTCTCTTCACTCACTCTTCACTCTCCCTCTCTCTCTCACTCTCTTCACTCACTCTCTTCGCTCACTCTTCACTCTCCCTCTCTCACTCTCTTTACTCTCCCTCTTTCAATCTCTTCTATCTCTCTTCACTCTCCCTCTCGCTCTCTCTCACTCTCTTCACTCTTTCTCCCTTTCTCTCACTCTTTTCACTCACTATTCACTCATCCTCTCTCTCTCTTCACTCACTCTCTCTCTCACTCTCTTCACTCACTCTCCCTCTCTCTCTCTTCACTCTCTCTTCACTTTCCCTCTCTCTCTCTTCACTCTCTCTTCACTTTCCCTCTCTCTCACTCTCCTCACTCACTCTTCACTCTCCCTCTCTCTCTCACACTCTTCACTCTCCCTCTCTCTCTCTCACGCTCTTCACTCACTCTTCACTCTCTCCCTCCCTCTCTCATTTTCTTCACTCACCCTTCACTCTCCCTCGCTCTCTTTCTCTTCACTCACTCTTCACTCTCCCTCTCTCTCACTCTCTCTTCGCTCTCCCTCTCTCCTCTCACTCTCTTCACGCTCCCTTTTCTCTCCCTGTCTCTTACTCACTCTCCTCACTCGTTCACCTCTCTCCCTCTCTCTCACTCTCTTCACTCACTCTTCACTCTCCCTCTGTCTCTCTCTTCACTCACTCTCTCTCTCGCACTCTCTTCACTCACTCTTCACTCTCCCTCTCTCACTCTCTCTTAACTCGCCCTCTCTCCCTCTCTCTCACTCTCTTCACACACTCTTCATTCTCCCTCTCTCTCATCCTCTCTCCCTCTCTTCACTCTCTCCCTGTCCCTCTCATTCCCTTCACTCTCCCTTCACTCTCCTACTCTCTCTCTCTTTTCACTCACTCTTCACTCCCCCTCTCACCCTCCCTCTCCCTCACTCTCTTGTTACTCACCCTCTCTCTCTCTCACTCTCTTCACTCACTCTTCACTCTCCCTCTCTCTCTCTCACTCTCTTCACTCACTATCCCTCGCTCTCTCTTAGTCTCTTCACTCTCTCTTCACTCTCCCTCTCTCTCTTCACTCACTCTCTTCACTCCCTCTTCAATCTCCCTCTCTCACTCTATTCACTCTCCCTCTCTCTCTTCACTCACTCTCTTCACCCACTCTTCACTCTCCCTCTCTCACTCTCTTTACTCTCCCTCTCTCACTCTCTTCACTCTCTCTCTACTCACCCTTCTCTCTCACTCTCTTCACTCACTCCTCACTCTCCCTCTCTCTCACTCTCTTCACTCTCCCCCTCTCTCAATCTCTTCACTCTCTCTTCACTCTCCCCCTCTCTTGCTCCCTTCACTCACTCTCTTCAGTCATTCTTCACTCTCTCTCTCTCTTTCTCTCTTCACTCACTCTCTTCACTCACTCTTCACTGTCCCTCTCTCTCACTCTCTTTACTCTCCCTCTCTCACTCTCTTCACTCTCTCTTCACTCTCCCTCTCTCTCTCCCTCTCTCTCACTCTCTTCACTCAATCTCCCTCTCTCTCTCACTCTCTTCACTCACTTATCATTCTCCCTCTCTCTCTCCCTCTCTCTCTATTCACTCACTCCCTCTCTCTCTCATTTTCTTCACTCTCTCTTCACTCTCCCTCCCTCTCTCTTCACTCACTCTTCATTCTCCCTCTGACCCTACCTCTCTCTCAGTCTCTTCACTCTCCCTCTCTCTCTCATTATCTTCAATCATTCTTCACTCTCCCTCTCTCTTTCTCTCTTCACTCACTCCCTTCACTCACTCTCTTCAATCATTCTTCACTCTCCCTCTCTTCACTCACTCTCTTCACTCACTGTTCACTGTCCCTCTCTCTCACTCTCTTTACTCTCCCTCTCTCTCCCTCTCTCACTCTCTTCACTCTTCCTCTCTCTCTCTCTCTCTCACGCTCTTCACTCAATCTTCACTCTCTCCCTCCCTCTCTCATTCTCTTCACTCACCCTTCACTCTCCCTCTCTCTCTTTCTCTTCACTCACTCTTCACTCTCCCTCCCTCTCACTCTCTTCACTCATTTATCATTCTCCCTCTCTCTCCCCCTCTCTCTCTCTCATTTTCTTCACTCTCTCTTCACTCTCCCTTTCTCTCTCTTCACTCACTCTTCATTCTCCCTCTGACCCTCCCTCTCTCTCAGTCTCTCTTCACTCTCCCTCTCTCTTTCACTCTCTTCACTCTCTCTTCACTCTCCCTCTCTCTCTCACTCTCTTCACCCACTCTTCACTCTCCCTCTCTCACTCTCTTTACTCTCCCTCTCTCACTCTCTTCAGTCTCTCTTCACTCACCCTTCTCTCTCACTCTCCTCACTCACTCCCCAGTCTCCCTCTCTCTCACTCTCTTCATTCTCCCCCTCTCTCACTCTCTTCCCTCTCTCTTCACTCTCCCTCTCTCTCTCCCTCTCTCTCTCATTATCTTCACTCTCTCTTCACTCTCCCCCTCTCTCACTCTCTTCACTCACTCTCTTCAATCATTCTTCACTCTCCCTCTCTCTTTCACTCTCTTCACTCTCTCTTCACTCTCCCTCTCTCTCTCACTCTCTTCACCCACTCTTCACTCTCCCTCTCTCACTCTCTTTACTCTCCCTCTCTCACTCTCTTCAGTCTCTCTTCACTCACCCTTCTCTCTCACTCTCCTCACTCACTCCCCAGTCTCCCTCTCTCTCACTCTCTTCATTCTCCCCCTCTCTCACTCTCTTCCCTCTCTCTTCACTCTCCCTCTCTCTCTCCCTCTCTCTCTCATTATCTTCACTCTCTCTTCACTCTCCCCCTCTCTCACTCTCTTCACTCACTCTCTTCAATCATTCTTCACTCTCCCTCTCTCTTTCTCTCTTCACTCACTCCCTTCACTCACACTTCACTGTCCCTCTCTCTCACTCTCTTTACTCTCCCTTCCCTCTCCCTCCTTCGCTCTCTTCACTCTCTCTTCACTCTCCCCCTCTCTCACTCTCTTCACTCACTCTCTTCACTCAATCTTCACTGTCCCTCTCTCTCACTCTCTTTACTCTCCTTCTCTCTCCCTCTCTCACTCTCTCTTCACTCTCCCTCTCTCTCTCCCTCTCTCTCACTCTCTTCACTCAATCTCTTTCTCTCTCTCACTCTCTTCACTCACTTATCATTCTCCCTCTCTCTCTCCCTCTCTCTCTTCACTCACTCCCTCTCTCTCATTTTCTTTACTCTCTCTTCACTCTCCCTCTCTCTCTCTTCACTCACTCTTCATTCTCCCTCTGACCCTTCCTTCTCTCTCAGTCTCTCTTCACTCTCCCTCTCTCTTAACTCTCTCTTCACTCTCTCTCTCTCTCTCTCACTCTCTTCACTCACTCTTCACTCTCCCTCTCTCTCTCTCTCACTCTCTTCACTCACTCTTCACTCTCCCTCTCTCTCTCTCACTCTCTTCACTCACTCTTCACTCTCCCTCTCTCTCGCTTTCTTCACTCACTCTCTTGACTCAGTCTTCACTATCTCTCTCTCACTCTCATCACTCTCCTTTCACTCTCCCTCTCTCACTCTTTCACTCTCTCTCACTCTCTTCACACACTCTTCATTCTCCCTCTCTCTCTCCCTCTCTACCTCTCTTCACTCTCTCCCTCTCTCTCTCATTCCCTCACACTCCCTTCACTCTCCCACTCTCTCTCTTCACTCACTCTTCACTACCCCCTCACCGTCCCTCTTCCTGACTCTCTCTTCAGTCACTCTCTCTCTCTCACACTCTTCACTCACTCTTCACTATCCCTCTCTCTCTCTTACTCTCTTCACTCTCTCTTCACTCTCCCTCTCTCTCTCCACTCACTCTCTTCACTCACTCTTCACTCTCTCTCTCTCACTCTCTTCACTCACTCATCATTCTCCCTCTCTCTCTCTCCCTCTCTCTCTCTCTTCACTCTCTCCCTCTCTCTCTTATTCCCTTCACTCTCCCTTCACTCTGCCACTCTCTCTCTCTCCACTCATTCTTCACACCGCCTCTCACCCTCACTCTCCCTCACTCTCTCTTCACTCGCCCTGTCTCTCTCTCACTCTCTTCACACAGTCTTCACTCTCCCTCTCTCTTTCTCTCACTCTCATCACACACTCTTCACTCTCCCTCTCTCTCTCTCTCACTCTCTTCACCCACTCTTCACTCTCCCTCTCTCACTCTCTTTACTCTCCCTCTCTCACTCTCTTCAGTCTCTCTTCACTCACCCTTCTCTCTCACTCTCCTCACTCACTCCTCAGTCTCCCTCTCTCTCACTCTCTTCATTCTCCCCCTCTCTCACTCTCTTCACTCTCTCTTCACTCTCCCTCTCTCTCTCCCTCTCTCTCTCATTATCTTCACTCTCTCTTCACTCTCCCCCTCTCTCACTCTCTTCACTCACTCCCTTCACTCACACTTCACTGTCCCTCTCTCTCACTCTCTTTACTCTCCCTTCCCTCTCCCTCCTTCGCTCTCTTCACTCTCTCTTCACTCTCCCCCTCTCTCACTCTCTTCACTCACTCTCTTCACTCAATCTTCACTGTCCCTCTCTCTCACTCTCTTTACTCTCCTTCTCTCTCCCTCTCTCACTCTCTCTTCACTCTCCCTCTCTCTCTCCCTCTCTCTCACTCTCTTCACTCAATCTCCCTCTCTCTCTCACTCTCTTCACTCACTTATCATTCTCCCTCTCTCTCTCCCTCTCTCTCTTCACTCACTCCCTCTCTCTCATTTTCTTTACTCTCTCTTCACTCTCCCTCTCTCTCTCTTCACTCACTCTTCATTCTCCCTCTGACCCTCCCTTCTCTCTCAGTCTCTCTTCACTCTCCCTCTCTCTTTCACTCTCTTAACTCTCTCTTCACTCTCTCTCTCTCTCTCATTCTCTTCACTCACTCTTCACTCTCCCTCTCTCTCTCTCACTCTCTTCACTCACTCTTCACTCTCCCCCTCTCTCGCTCTCTTCACTCACTTTCTTGACTCACTCTTCACCATCTCTCTCATCACTCTCCTTTCACTCTCCCTCTCTCACTCTCTTCACTCTCTCTTCACTCGCCCTGTCTCTCTCTCACTCTCTTCACACACTCTTCACTCTCCCTCTCTCTCTCTCTCACTCTCTTCACACACTCTTCACTCTCCCTCTCTCTCTCTCACTCTCTTCACTCACTCTTCACTCTCCCTCTCTCTCGCTCTCTTCACTCACTCTCTTGACTCACTCTTCACTATCTCTCTCTCTCACTCTCATCACTCTCCTTTCATTCTCCCTCTCTCACTCTCTTCACTCTCTCTTAACTCGCCCTCTCTCCCTCTCTCTCATTCTCTTCACACACTCTTCATTCTCCCACTCTCCCTCTCTACCTCTCTTCACCCTCTCCCTTGCTCTCTCATTCCCTTCACTCTCCCTTCATTCTCCCACTCTCTCTCTTCACTCACTCTTCACTACCCCCTCACCCTCCCTCTTCCTCACTCTCTCTTCAGTCACTCTCTCTCTTCACTCACACTCTTCACTCACTCTTCACTATCCCTCTCTCTTAATCTCTTCACTCTCTCTTCACTCTCCCTCTCTCTCTCTCCACTCACTCTCTTCACTCACTCTTCACTCTCTCTCTCTTTCTCTCTTCACTCACTCTCTTCACTCAATCTTCACTGTCCCTCTCTCTCGCTCTCTTTACTCTCCCTCTCTCTCCCTCTCTCACTCTCTCTTCACTCTCCCTCTCTCTCTCCCTCTCTCTCACTCTCTTCACTCAATCTCCCTCTCTCTCTCACTCTCTTCACTCACTTATCATTCTCCCTCTCTCTCTCCCTCTCTCTCTTCACTCACTCCCTCTCTCTCATTTTCTTTACTCTCTCTTCACTCTCCCTCTCTCTCTCTTCACTCACTCTCCATTCTCCCTCTGACCCTCCCTTCTCTCTCAGTCTCTCTTCACTCTCCCTCTCTCTTTCACTCTCTTAACTCTCTCTTCACTCTCTCTCTCTCTCTCACTCTCTTCACTCACTCTTCACTCTCCCTCTCTCTCGCTCTCTTCACTCACTCTCTTGACTCACTCTTCACCATCTCTCTCTCTCTCACTCTCATCACTCTCCTTTCACTCTCCCTCTCTCACTCTCTTCACTCTCTCTTAACTCGCCCTCTCTCTCACTCTCTTCACACTCTTCATTCTCCCTCTCTCTCTCCCTCTCTACCTCTCTTCACTCTCTCCCTCTCTCTCTCTCATTCCCTTCACTCTCCCTTCACTCTGCCACTCTCTCTCTCTCTTCACTCATTCTTCACACCCCCTCTCACCCTCACTCTCCCTCACTCTCTCTTCACTCGCCCGTCTCTCTCTCACTCTCTTCACACACTCTTCACTCTCCCTCTCTCTCTCTCTCACTCTCTTCACACACTCTTCACTCTCCCTCTCTCACTCTCACTCTCTTCACTCACTCTTCACTCTCCCTCTCTCTCGCTCTCTTCACTCAGTCTCTTGACTCACTCTTCACTATCTCTCTCTCTCACTCTCATCACTCTCCTTTCATTCTCCCTCTCTCACTCTCTTCACTCTCTCTTAACTCGCCCTCTCTCCCTCTCTCTCATTCTCTTCACAAACTCTTCATTCTCCCTCTCTCCCTCTCTACCTCTCTTCACTCTCTCCCTTTCTCTCTCATTCCCTTCACTCTCCCTTCATTCTCCCACTCTCTCTCTTCACTCACTCTTCACTACCCCCTCACCCTCCCTCTTCCTCACTCTCTCTTCAGTCACTCTCTCTTCACTCACACTCTTCACTCACTCTTCACTATCCCTCTCTCTTAATCTCTTCACTCTCTCTTCACTCTCCCTCTCTCTCTCTCCACTCATTCTCTTCACTCACTCTTCACTCTCTCTCTCTCACTCTCACTCTCTTCACGCACTCTTCACTCTCCCTCTCTCTCTCTCACTCTCTTCACTCACTCTTCACTCTCCCTCTCTCTCGCTCTCTTCACTCACTCTCTTGACTCACTCTTCACTATCCCTCTCTCTCTTTTACTCTCTTCACTCTCTCTTCACTCTCTCCCTTTCTCTCTCATTCCCTTCACTCTCCCTTCATTCTCCCACTCTCTGTCTTCACTCACTCTTCACTACCCCCTCACCCTCCCTCTTCCTCACTCTCTCTTCAGTCACTCTCTCTCTTCACGCACACTCTTCACTCACTCTTCACTATCCCTCTCTCTCTCTTACTCTCTTCACTCTCTCTTCACTCTCCCTCTCTCACTCTCCACTCACTCTCTTCACTCACTCATCATTCTCCCTCTCTCTCTCCCTCTCTCTCTCTCTTCACTCTCTCCCTCTCTCTCTTTTTCCCTTCACTCTCCCTTCACTCTGCCACTCTCTCTCTCTCTTCACTCATTCTTCACACCCCTTCTCACCCTCACTCTCCCTCATTCTCTGTTCACTCGCCCTGTCTCTCTCTAACTCTCTTCACACACTCTTCACTCTCCCTCTCTCTCTCTCTCACTCTCTTCACACAGTCTTCACTCTCCCCCTCTCTCTCTCACTTTCTTCACACACTCTTCACTCTCCGTCTCTCTCGCTCTCTTCACTCACTCTCTTGACTCACTCTTCACTCTCCCACTTTCTCACTCTCTTCACTCTCCTTTCACTCCCCCTCTCTCACTCTCTTCACTCTCTCTTCACTTGCCCTCTCTCCTTCACTCTCACTCTCTTCACACACTCTTCATTCTCCCTCTCTCTCTCCCTCTCTTCACTCTCTCCCTCTCTCTCTCATTCCCTTCACTCTCCCTTCACTCTCCCACTCTCTCTCTCTTTTCACTCACTCTTCACTCCCCCTCTCACCCTACCTCTCCCTCACTCTCTTGTTACTCACCCTCTCTCTCTCCCACTCTCTTCACTCACTCTTCACTCTCCCTCTCTCACTCTCTTTACACTCCCTCTCTCACTCTCTTCAGTCTCTCTTCACTCACCCTTCTCTCTCACTCTCTTCACTCACTCCTCACTCTCCCTCTCTCTCACTCTCTTCACTCTCCCCCTCTCTCATTCTCTTCATTCTCTCTTCACTCTCCCTCTCTCTCTCCCTCTCTCTCTCATTCCCTTCACTCTCCCTTCACTCTCCCACTCTCTCTCTCTCTCACTTCACTCACTCTTCACTCCCCCTCTCACCCTCCCTCTCCCTCACTCTCTCTTCACTTACCCTCTCTTTCTCACTCTCTTCACTCACTCTTCACTCTCCCTTTCTCTCTCTCACTCTCTTCACTCACTCTTCACTATCCCTCTCTCTCTCTTACTCTCTTCACTCTCTCTTCACTCTCCCTCTCCCTCTCTCTCACTCTCTTCACTCTCTCTTCACTCTCCCTCTCTCTTTCTCCCTCTCTCTCACTCTCTTCACTCTCTCTCCCTCTCTCTCTCACTCTCTTCACTCACTCTCCCTCTCTCTCTCTCTTCACTCTCTCTTCACTCTCCCTCTCCCTCTCTCTCACTCTCTTCACTCTCTCTTCACTCTCCCTCTCTCTCTCTCACTCTCTTCACTCTCTCTTCACTCTCCCTCTCTCTTTCTCACTCTCTTCACTCACTCTTCACTCTCCCTCTCTCTCACTCTCTCTTCACTCTCCCTCTCCTCCTCTCACTCTCTTCACTCTCACTTTTCTCTCCCTGTCTCTTACTCAATCTCTTCGCTCATTCTTCACTCTCCCTCTCTCTCACACTCTCTTCACTTGCTCATCTCTCTCCCTGTCTCTTACTCTCTTCACTCTCCCTCTCTCTCTCACTCTCTTCACTTACTCTTCATTCTCCCTCTCTCTCACTCTCTTCACTCACTGTTCATACTCCCTCTCTCTCACTCTCTTCACTCACTCTTCACTCTTTCTATCTCTCTCACTCTCTTCACTCTGTCTTCACTCACCCTCTCTCTCTTCACTCACTCTTCACTTTCCCCCTCTCTCTCACTCTCTTCACTCTTTCTTCTCTCTCCCTCTCTCTCACTCTCTTCACTCACTCTTCACTCTCCCTCTCTCTCTCTCACTCTCTTCCCTCACCTACCCTCTCTCTCACTCTCTTCACTCTCCCTCTCTCTCTCTTCACTCTCTCTTCACTCTCCCTCTCTCTCACTCTCTTCACTCAATCTCCCTCTCTCACTCTCTTCACACTCCCTCTCTCTCTCACTCTCTTCCTCACTCTCCCTCTCTTTCACTCTCTTCCCTCACTCTCCCTCTCTCTCACTCTCTTCACTCTGTCTTCACTCTCCCTCTCTCTCTCTCTTCGCTCTGTCTTCACTCTCCCTCTCTCAAACTCTGTTCACTCTCTCTTTACTCTCCCTCTCTCACTCTCTTCACTCCCTCTTCACTCTCCCTCTCTATCGCTCTCTTCACTCACTCTCTTCACGCTCTCTTCACTCTCCCTCTCTCTCACTCTCTTTACTCTCTCTTCACTCTCCATCTCTCACTCTCTTCACTCACTCTTCACTCTCCCTCTCTCTCTCCCTCTCTCTCACTCTCTTCACTGTCTCTCCCTCTCTCTCTCCCTCCCTCTCTCTGTCTTCAGTCTCTCCCTCCCTCTGTCATTCTCTTCACTCTCCCTCTCTCTCACTCTCTTCACTCACTCTTCACTCTCCCTCTGTCTGTCTCTCTCTCTCTGTCTCTCTCTCTCTGTCTCTCTCTCTCCCTGTCTCTTCTCTCTCTCTCCCTCTCTCTCTCCCTCTCTATATCTCTCTCTGTCTTGGTCCTAGCTCCCAGTTTCTGGATGATATTATGACAATGCGGCCATTCTCACTCTGACTCTCTCTCTTTCCTACCAGCTGGCATTGGGTTTCCTCCTATAAACTGATGTTTAGCAATGATACCTACACCTGGAGCAGCTACAGGAATGGCAATGAGGATCTGGTGAGTCACTAAATCCAAAAATCCATAACAGGGTGAAGGGAGAGGAGGCAGAGATCAGAGAACAGGAGCAAGGTACAGACACCCAGATTCTGGGGAGAGGAGGGAGAGATTATAGAACAGGAATAAGGTACAGAGACCCAGAGTGTGGGGAGAGGAGGCAAGTGAACAGGAATAAGGTACATAGACCCAGAGTTGGGAGACGGAGTCCTTGGACATGAACAGGGAGAGGCCTTGTCCTGAGCGAGACACAGCCAGCGTGGATTTTGGCAAGTTGATGCACAGTGGGAATCCGGTGCAGAGGGGACAAGGTTCTCTTTGCACTGTTATTTGCTATCCAACTTCTTAAATCTTCAGAGAATGGTCTTCCCCTGCTGCAGCAGTAGAGGCTGTAAGGGAAATGATTCTCTGATAAACAGTGGGTAAGTTTGGATAAGTATTTAATTCTTTTATCGCTTATAGTTTAAGGTCTTTTTGTGGTTTATAGTTTGTATATTCTGTAATAACAAGGAGCAGGAAAGAAGGGCCCTAGAGTAATTGATTTAAAAGGTTTAATTTAAAGGGATAATTCATGGCAGGAGAGTCGTGGTGTGCTCCTCGTGCTCCATGTGGGAAGCTGGGGACATTTCCAGTGCCCGGGACCAGCATGTGTGCAGGAAGTGTGTCCACCTGCAGCTCCTGGAAGCTCGGGTTTCAGAGCTGGAACGGCAGCTGGGGACGTTGTGGAGCATCCATGAGTCTGAGAGCATCACGGATAGCACGTTTAGAGAGGTGGTCACACCGCAGATACAGGAACTTGAGGAAGGAAGGAAATGGGTGACCACCAGGCAGTCCAAGAGAAACAGGCAGGTAGTTCAGGAGTCCCCTGGGGTCCTGCCCGCAAATCGGTATTCCATTTTGGAGGCTGATGAGGGTGCTGGTTCCTCCAGGGAGTGCAGACAGAGCCAAGCTTCTGGCATCACAAGCAGCCTGTCTGTACAGGAGGGGAGGAAGGGAGGAAGAGCAATAGTAATAGGGGATTCTATAGTCAGGGGAACAGATAGGCGCCACTGTGGCCGTCAACATGACTCCAGGATGGTATGTTGCCTCCCTGGTGCCAGGGTCCAACATGTCACTGAACAGCTGCAGGGCATCCTGAAGGGGGAGGGTGATAAGGCAGAGGTCATGGTATATGCTGGTACCAGTGACATAGGTAGAAAGAGGGATGAGGTCTTGCATCAAGAATTCAGGGAGTTAGGAAGTAGACTAAAAAGCAAGACCTCTCGGGTTGTAATCTCTGGATTACTCCCCGTGCCACGTGCTAGTGAGTTCAGAAATAGGAGAATGACGCAGATCAATACGTGGCTTAAGAGTTGGTGCAGGAGGGAGGATTTTAGATTCCTGGATCACTGGGACTATTTCTGGGGAAGGTGGGACCTGTACAAGCGGGACGGTCTACATCTGAACCAGAGAGGGACTAACATCTTTACAGGCGGGTTTGCTAGTGCTGTTGGGAGGAGTTTAAACTAATTCAGCAGGGGGAGGGGACACAGAATGTTAGCAGAATAGGGACACATCAAAAAACAGTAAAACAATCAAGTCAGAGGGAGTACAGCTGTATTAAGCTTCAAGGGAGTAAGGCAAGGCTGGATGGCCTCTACTTTAATGCCAGGAGTATTACAGGTAAAACGGATGAGTTAAGGGTGAGGAGGATTGACATGTGGAATTGTGATATAGTAGCCATCACTGACACATAGTTGAGGGAAGGGCAGGATTGGCAGCTCAACATTCCAGGATATGGAATCTTCAGGCAAGACATGGGAGGGGGTAAAAGAGGAGGAGGCATTGAATTATTAGTTAAGGAGTCAGTTACTGCAGTAAGGAGAGATGATATCTTGGAGGGGGCCTCAAATGAAGCTTTGTGGGTAGAGTTTAGGAATAAAAAAGGGGCAGCCACATTGTTAGGTGTTTATTATCGATCCCCAGATAGTCAGTGGGAAATTGAGGAGCAATTATGTGCACAATTTGTGGAGGTATGTAAAAACAATAACAATAGAGTAATTATATTAGGTGATTTCAACTTTCCCAACGTTAATTGTGATAGACATAGTGTTAAGGGTTTGGATGGAGTGGATTTCTTGAAATGTGTACAGGAGAACTTTTTAGGTCAATATGTAGAGGGTCCAACAAGGGACGGTGCATTGCTGGACCTAATTCTGGGGAATGAAACCAGACAGGTGGCTGAGGTGGTGGTGGGGGAACATTTTAGTAATAGCGAACACAACATGGTACAGTTTAAAACAAAAACAGAATTACCTGGAAAAACTCAGCAGGTCTGGCAGCATCGGCGGAGAAGAAAAGAGTTGACGTTTCGAGTCCTCATGACCCTTCCTGCTGAGTTTTTCCAGGTAATTCTGTTTTTGTTTTGGATTTCCAGCATCCGCAGTTTTTTTGTTTTTTTTTTTTGTTTTTATCTTATGGTACAGTTTAAGTTTGTCATGGACAAAGAAATCGACAAGTTGGAAAAAAATGTTTTGGATTGGGGGAGAGTGGATTTTAGTAAAATAAGGCAGGATCTGGCCAAGGTAGAATGGAAAAAGTTACTTGTGGGGAAATCTGCAGAGGAACAGTGAGGGTGTTCAGAAAGGAAATGGGGAGGGTACAGGCTCAACATGTTCCCTCGAGGGTGATAGGAAGGAGTAACAAGCCCAGAGAACCATGGATAACCAGAGATATTCAGGTTATGATGAGAAGGAAAAGAGGCTTTTAGCAGGTACAAGGGAACAAATCAGCAGAGGCATTAGTGGAGTACAGAGAGTGCAGGGTGGAGCTTAAGAAAGCAATTAGGAGAGCGAAGAGGGAATATGAGAAAACTCTGGCTGGTAAAAGTAGGGAAAATCCCAAGATATTCTATAAATATATCAATCGGAAGAGGATAACCAGGGGAAGATTGGCTGTCTGGCAGGAGGCAGAGAGTGGGGATAAGGGGGTCCTTCTCAGGATGGTGGACAGTGACTAGTGGAGTTCCGCAGGAGTCAGTGTTAGGACCACAACTTTTCACTTTATACATTAATGATCTAGATGAAGGAACTGAGGGCATCCTGGCTAAGTTTGCAGATGATACAAAGATAGGTGGGGGGACAGGTAGTATTGAGGAGGTGGGGAGGCTGCAGAAGGACTTGGACAGGTTAGGAGAATGGGCAAAGGAGTGGCAGATGGAATACAACGTGGGGAAGTGTGAGGTCATGCACTTTGGTAGGAAGAATAGAGGCATAGACTATTTTCTAAATGGGGAGAGAATTCAGAAATCTGGAGTGCAAAGGGACTTGGGAGTCCTAGTCCAGGATTCTCTTAAGGTTAACTTGCAGGTTGAGTCGGTAGTTAGAAAGGCAAATGCAATGTTGGCGTTTATTTTGAGAGGACTAGAATATAAAAGCAGGGATGTGCTGCTGAGGCTTTATAAGGCTCTGGTCAGACCACATTTAGAATATTGTGAGCAATTTTGGGCCCCGTATCTCAGGAAGGATGTGCTGGCCCTGGAGAGGGTCCAGAGGAGGTTCACGAGAACGATCCCAGGAATGAAAGGCTTAACATATGAGGAACGTTTGAGGACTCTGGGTCTATACTCGATGGAGTTTAGAAGGATGAGGGGGGATCTGATTGAAACTTACAGAATACTGAAAGGCCTGGATAGAGTGGACGTGGAGAAGATGTTTCCATTAGTAGGAGAGACTAGGACCCGAGGGCACAGCCTCAGAGTAAAGGGAAGACCTTTTAGAACAGAGATGAGGAGAAACTTCTTTAGCCAGAGAGTGGTGAATCTATGGAATTCATTGCCACAGAAGGCTGTGGAGGCCAGGTCATTGAGTGTATTTAAGACCGAGATAGATAGGTTCTTGATCGGTAAGGGGATCAAAGGTTACGGGGAGAAGGCGGGAGAATGGGGTTGAGAAACTTATCAGCCGTGATTGAATGGCGGAGCAGACTAGATGGGCTGAATGGCCTAATTTCTGCTCCTATGTCCTTATGGTCTTATGGGATGGTGAAAAAGGCATATGGGACACTTGCCTTTATCAATCGAGGCATGGATTACAAAAGTAGGGAGGTCATGTTGGAGTTGTATAGAACCTTGGTGAGGCCACAGCTGGAGTACTGTGTGCAGTTCTGGTCACCACATTATAGGAAGGATGTGATTGCACTGGAGAGGGCGCAGAGGAGATTCACCAGGATGTTGCCTGGGATGAAACATTTAAGTTATGAAGAGAGGTTGGATAGACTTGGGTTGTTTTTGTTGGAGCAGAGAAGACCGAGGGGTGACCTGATCGAGGTGTACAAGATTATGAGGGGCATGGACAGGGTGGATAGGGAGCAGCTGTTCCCCTTAGTTGAAGGGTCAGTCACAAGGGGACACAAGTTCAAGGTGAGGGGCAGGAGGTTTAGGGGGGATGTGAGGAAAAACTTTTTTACCCAGAGGGTGGTGACAGTCTGGAATGCGCTGCCTGGGAGGGTGGTGGAGACGGGTTGCCTCACATCCTTTAAAAAGTACCTGGATAAGCACTTGGCACATCATAACATTCAAGGGTCTGGGCCAAGTGCTGGTAAATGGGATTAGGTAGGTAGGTCAGATGTTGCTCACGTGTCAGTGCAAACTCGATGGGCCAAAGGGCCTCTTCCCCACTGAGAGATTCTGTGATTCTGATTCTGTTTTTCAATTCCAGTGTCATCTTGTTACAGTACAGCCCCAATGCCTATATCACTTGCATCAATGGCCAACTTGAATTGCTTGGCATAATTGGGCACTGCCAACACTGGTGTTGTAGTTAATACAGTTTTCAAACTATTGAATGACTTCTGACACTCCAGTGTCCATTGAAACTCCTTGTTCCTTTTTAATAGTTCAGTCAGTGAAGCAACCACTTGTCTAAAA
The DNA here is from genome assembly GCF_017639515.1 of Carcharodon carcharias. Lineage (NCBI taxonomy): Eukaryota > Metazoa > Chordata > Chondrichthyes > Lamniformes > Lamnidae > Carcharodon > Carcharodon carcharias. Next base: position 270,425,761 of record NC_054467.1, read on the forward strand.
TTTGGTACAAATTCCCAGTAAAACCCACTCAAGTCCAGAAATCTCAAAACTTCTCATTTTGTTGTAGGCAGTGGGAAATCCACAATAGCCTTGACTTTCACATCTTTCGGAGCCAGCTTACCATGTCCAATGTATGGCCTAGCTTCGTAACTTGCTGTTTTGCAAACTCACTTTTAGCCAAGTTCATCACCAAATGAGCTTCTTGTAGCTGAGTAAATAATTCTTCCAGATGCTGTAAATGCTCCTCCCACGTCTGATTGAAAACAATTAGATCATCAATAAACACCGCACAATTGCTTAGACCCGCAATTACTTTGTCACTCTTTGAAATGTCACAGGTGCATTCTTCATACCAAATGGCATCACTTTAAACTGAGAGACCACTTGGCGTTATGAAAGCTGATATCGCCTTTGCTCTCTCCGATAATGGTATCTGCCAATATCCTTTTAGCAAGTCAATCTTTGTGATAAATTTTGATTGTCCCACTTTCTCAATGCAACCCTCCAACCGTGGTATGGGATATGAATCTGCTTTTGTCACCACATTCACCTCTCGATAGTCCACACACAGTCTTTGTGTTCCGTCCAGTTTCGGTACCAGTACAACAGGCGACCTCCAGTTACTGCAACTAGACTCAATGATATCATTCTGAAGCATGAAATGATGGTGTGTTTGTGTGTGTGTGTGAGTGTGTGTGTGTGTGTGTGTGTGTGTTTGTGTGTGCATGTATGTCTTGGGTTTGACAGACTGAGTGAGTCTGTGTATGTGTGTTAATGTATGAGTGTGTTTGTGTGTGTGAGTCTGAGAGAATGAGTGAGTGAGTGTGTGTGCACGCGTGTCACTTCAAGTATGTGTGCACATGCATGTATGGTGTGTGAGTTTGAGTGTGTGAGTACAAGTTTGTGTTTGTACATTTGTGTGTATCTATGTGTTTGTGTGTGTGAGTGTGTGTGTATGTAAGTCAGTTTGAGAATGTGTTTCTGACTGTGTCTATGTGTGTGTGTGAGAGTGTGTGTGTAAGAGAGAATGTGTGTGTGTGAGAGAGAATGTGTGTTTGAGAGTGAATGTATGTGTGAGTGTGCTTGAGAATGAGAGTGTGAGTATGTGTGTGTGTATGTGTGCTTGAGAATGAGTGTGTGTGTGTGGGAATGTGAGTGTGAGTGTGTGTTTGTGCTTGAGAATGGGTGCGTGTGTGTGTGCTTGAGAATGTGAGTGTGAATGTGTGTGTGTGTGCAATTGGGAATGTGAGTGTGTGTGTGTGCTTGAGAATGTTAGTGTGTGTGTGTGCTTGAGAATGTTAGTGTGTGTGTGTGCTTGAGAATGTGAGTGTGTGTGTGTGTGCTTGAGAATGAGAGTGTGAGTGTGTGTGTGTGCTTGAGAATGTGAGTGTGTGTGTGTGCTTGAGAATGAGAGTGTGTGTGTGCTTGAGAATGAGAGTGTGTGAGTATGCGTTGAGAATGTGAGTGTGGGTGTGTGTGTGTGGGTGTGTGTGCTTGAGAATGTGAGTGTGTGTGTGCTTGAGAATGTGAGTGTGAGTATGTGTATGTGTGTCTGATTGAGAAAGTGTGTGTGTGTGTGTGCTTGATAATGTGAGTGTGAGTGTGTGTGTGTGTGTGTGCTTGATAATGTGAGTGTGAGTGTGAGTGTGCTTGAGAATGTGAGTGTGAGTGTGTATGTGCTTGAGAGTGTGAGTGTGTGTGTGTGTGTGTGCTTGATAATGTGAGTGTGAGTGTGAGTGTGTGTGTGTGTGCTTGAGAATGTGAGTGTGAGTGTGTGTGTGCTTGAGAGTGTGAGTGTGTGTGTGTGTGTGTGTGTGCTTGATAATGTGAGTGTGAGTGTGTGTGTGTGTGCTTGAGAATGTGAGTGTGAGTGTGTGTGTGCTTGAGAATGTGAGTGTGTGTGTGTGTGTGCTTGAGAATGTGAGTATGTGTGTATGAGAATGAGAATGTGAGTGTGAGTGCGTGTGTGTGTGTGCTTGAGAATGAGAGTGTGAGTGTGTGTGTATGTGTGTGTGTGTGTGCTTGAAAATGTGAGTGTGAGTGTGTGTGCTTGAGAATGTGAGTGTGTGTGTGTGCTTGAGAATGAGAGTCACTGTGTGTGTGTGTGCTTGAGAATGTGCGTGTGAGTGTGTGTGTGTGCTTGAGAATGAGTGTGTGTGTGTGTGTGTGTGTGTGCTTGAGAATGTGAGTGTGTGTGTGTGTGCTTGAGAATGAGTGTCTGTGTGTGTGTGTGTGTGTGGGAATGTGAGTGTGAGTGTGTGTGTGTGCTTGAGAATGAGTGTGTGTGTGTGTGCTTGAGAATATGAGTGTGAGTATGTGTGTGTGCTTGAGAATGAGTGTGTGTGTGTGTGTGGGTGTGTGTGCTTGAGAATGAGTGTGTGTGTGTGTGTGTGTGTGCTTGAGAATGTGAGTGTGAAAGTGTGTGTGTGCTTGATACTGTGAGTGTGAGTGTGTGTGTGTGCTTGAGAATGTGTGTGTGTGTGTGCGCTTGAGAATGTGAGTGTGAGAGTGTGTGTGTGTGCTTGAGGATGTGTGTGTGAGTGTGTGTGTACTTGAGAGTGTGAGTGTGAGTGTGTGTGTGTGTGTGCTTGATAATGTGAGTGTGAGTGTGAGTGTGTCTGTGTGTGCTTGAGCATGTGAGTGTGAGTGTTTGTGTGCGCTTGAGAATGTGAGTGTGAGTGTGAGTGTGTGTGCGCTTGAGAATGTAAGTGTGAGTGTGTGTGTGTGCTTGAGAATGTGAGTGAGTGTGTGTGTGTGTGTGTGTGTGCTTGAGGATGAGAGTGTGACTGTGAGTGTGTGTGTGTGTGCTTGAGAATGTGAGTGTTGAGTGTGTGTGTGTGTTTGTGTGTGTGCTTGAGGATGAGAGTGTGACTGTGAGTGTGTGTGTGTGTGTTTGAGGATGAGAGTGTGAGTGTGTGTGTGTGTGCTTGAGGATGAGAGTGTGACTGTGAGTGTGTGTGTGTGTGTTTGAGGATGAGAGTGTGAGTGTGTGTCTGTATGCTTGAGAATGTGAGTGTGTGTGTGCTTGAGAATGTGTGTGTGTGCTTTATAATGTGAGTGTGTGTGTGTGGGTGTGTGCTTGAGGATGAGAGTGTGAATGCGAGTGTGTATGTGTGTGTGTGTGCTTGAGGATGAGAGTGAGTGTGATTGTGTGTGTGTGTGTGCTTGAGAATGTGAATGTGTGTGTGTGTGTGCTTGATAATGTGCGCGTGAGTGTGTGTGTGTGTGATTGAGAATGTGAGTGTGTGTGTGAGTGTGTGTGTGTGTGTGCTTGAGGATGAGAGTGAGTGTGAGTTTGTGTGTGTGTGCTTGAGAATGAGAGTGTGAGTGTGTGTGTGCTTGATAATGTGTGTGTGTGTGTGTGCATGAGAATGTGTGTGTGTGTGCTTGATAATGTGAGTGTGTGAGTGTGTGTGTGCTTGAGAATGGGAGTGTGAGTGTGTGTGAGTGTGTGAGTGCTTGAGAATGAGAGTGTGAGTGTGTGTGTATGTGTGTGTGTGCTTGAGAATGTGAGTGTGTGTGTGCTTGAAAATGTGAGTGTGAGTATGTGTGTGCTTGAGAATGTGAGTGTGAGAGTTTGTGTGTGCTTGAGAATGAGAGTGAGTGAGTGTGTCTGTGTTTGTGCTTGAGAATGTGTGTGTGTGTGTGTGTGTGTGTGCTTGAGAATGTGTGTGTAAGTGTGAGTGTGTGCTTGAGAATGTGAATGTGAGTTTGTGTGTTTGTGTGTGCTTGAGAACGTGAGTGTGAGTGTCAGTGTGTGTGTGTGCTTGAGAATGTGAGTGTGTGTGTGTGTGTGTGTGTGTGCTTGAGAATGTGAATGTGAGTGTGCTTGAGAATGTGAGTATGAGTTTGGGTGTGTGTGCTTGAGAGTGTGAGTGTGACTGTGAGTGTGTGTGTGTGCGCTTGGGAATGTGAGTGTGAGTGTGTATGTGTGTGCTTGAGAGTGTGAGTGTGACTGTGAGTGTGTGTGCTTGATAATGTGAGTGTGTGTGCTTGAGAATGAGAGTGTGAGTGTGTGTGTGTGTGCTTGAGAATGTGAATGTGAGTATGTGTGTGTGTGCTTGAGAATGAGAGTGTGAGTGTGTGTGTATGTGTGTGTGTGCTTGAGAATGTGAGTGTGTGTGTGCGCTTGAAAATGTGAGTGTGAGTATGTGTGTGCTTGAGAATGTGAGTGTGAGAGTGTGTGTGTGCTTGAGAATGAGAGTGAGTGAGTGTGTCTGTGTTTGTGCTTGAGAATGTGTGTGTGTGTGTGTGCTTGAGAATGTGTGTGTAAATGTGAGTGTGCACTTGATAATGTGAGTTTGAGTGTGTGTGTGTGTGATTGAGAATGTGAGTGTGTGTGTGAGTGTGTGTGTGTGTGTGCTTGAGGATGAGAGTGAGTGTGAGTTTGTGTGTGTGTGCTTGAGAATGAGAGTGTGAGTGTGTGTGTGCTTGATAATGTGTGTGTGTGTGTGTGCATGAGAATGTGTGTGTGTGTGCTTGATAATGTGATTGTGTGAGTGTGTGTGTGCTGGAGAATGGGAGTGTGAGTGTGTGTGTATGTGTGTGTGTGCTTGAGAATGTGAGTGTGAGAGTGTGTGTGTGCTTGAGAATGAGAGTGAGTGAGTGAGTGTGTCTGTGTTTGTGCTTGAGAATGTGTGTGTGTGTGTGTGTGTGTGCTTGAGAATGTGTGTGTGTGTGTGTGTGTGCTTGAGAATGTGTGTGTAAATGTAAGTGTGTGCTTGAGAATGTGAATGTGAGTGTGTGTGTGAGCTTGAGAATGTGAGTGTGAGTTTGTGTGTGTGTGTGCTTGAGAATGTGAGTGTGACTGTGAGTGTGTGTGTGTGCTTGAGAGTGTGAGTGTGAGTGTGTGTGCATGCTTGAGAATGTGAGTGTGTGTGTGGGCTTGAGAGTGTGAGTGTGTGTGGGAGTGTGTGTGCTTGAGAATGTGAGTGAGTGTGTGTGTGTGCTTGAGAATGAGAGTGTGTGTGTGTGTGTGTGCTTGAGAACGTGAGTGTGAGTTTCTGTGTGTGTGCCTGAGTGTGTGAGTGTGACTGTGAGTGTGTGTGTGTGTGTGTGTGTGTGTGTGTGTTTGAGAAAGTGAGTGTGAGTGTGTGTGTGTGTGCTTGAGAATGAGAGTGTGAGTGTGTGTGTGTGTGCTTGAGAGTGTGAGTGTGTGTGTGTGCTTGAGAATGCGTGTGTAAGTGTGAGTGTGTGCTTGAGAATGTGAATGTGAGTGTGTGTGTGTGTGCTTGAGAGTGTGAGTGTGAGTTTGTGTGTGTGTGTGTGCTTGAGAATGTGAGTGTGAGTGTGTGTGTGTGCTTGAGAATGAGTGTGTAAGTGTGAGTGTGTGCTTGAGAGTGTGAATGTGAGTGTGTCTGTGTTTGCTTGAGAATGTGAGTATGAGTTTGTGTGTGTGTGTGTGCTTGAGAATGTGAGTGTGAGTGTGTGTGTGTGCTTGAGAATGTGAGTGTGAGTGTGTGCGTGTGCTTGAGAATGTGAGTGTGAGTGTGTGTGAGTGTGCTTGAGAGTGTGAGTGTGTGTGCTTGAGAATGTGAGTGTGAGTGTATGTGTGTGCTTGAGAATGAGAGTGTGAGTGTGTGATTGTGTGTGTGTGCTTGAGAATGTGAGTGTGAGTGTGATTGTGTGCTTGAGAATGTGAATGTGAGTGTGTGTATGCTTGAGAATGTGAGTGTGAGTTTGTGTGTGTGTGCTTGAGAGTGAGTGTGACTGTGAGTGTGTGTGTGTGTGTGTGTGCTTGGGAATGTGAGTGTGAGTGTGTGAGTGTGCTTGAGAATGTGAGTGTGTGTGTGTTTGTGTGCTTGAGAGTGTGAGTGTGACTGTGAGTGTGTGTGTGTGTGCTTGAGAATGAGTGTGTGCGTGTGTGTGTTTGTGTGTGTGTGTGCTTGAGGATGAGAGTGTGACTGTGAGTGTGTGTGTGTGTGCTTGAGAATGTGAGTGTGTGTGTGTGTGTGTGTTTGAGAATGTGACTGAGTGTGTGTGTGTGCTTGAGAATGAGTGTGTGTGTGTGTGTGTGTGCTTGAGAATGTGAGTGAGAGTGTATGTGTGCGCTTGGGAATGAGAGTGTGAGTGTGTGAGTGTGTGTGTGTGTGCTTGAGAATGTGAGTGTGAGTGTGAGTGTGTGTGTGCTTGAGAATGTAAGTGTGAGTGTGTGTGTGTGCTTGAGAATGTGAGTGAGTGTGTGTGTGTGTATGTGCTTGAGGATGAGAGTGTGACTGTGAGTGTGTGTGTGTGTGCTTGAGAATGTGAGTGTTGAGTGTGTGTGTGTGTGTGTGTGTGCTTGAGAATGTGTGTGTAAATGTGAGTGTGTGCTTGAGAATGTGAATGTGAGTGTGTGTGTGTGTGCTTGAGAATGTGAGTGTGAGTGTGTGTGCTTGAGACTGAGAGTGTGTGTGTGTGTGTGCTTGAGAATGTGCGTGTGAGTTTCTGTGTGTGTGCCTGAGAGTGTGAGTGTGACTGTGAGTGTGTGTGTGTGTGTGTGTGTGTGTGTGTGTGTGTGTGTGTGTTTGCGAATGTGAGTGTGAGTGTGTGTGAGTGCTTGAGAATGTGAGTGTGTGTGTGTGTGTGTGTGCTAGAGAATGAGAGTGTGAGTGTGTGTGTGTGCTTGAGAATGAGTGTGTAAGTGTGAGTGTGTGCTTGAGAGTGTGAATGTGAGTGTGTCTGTGTTTGCTTGAGAATGTGAGTATGAGTTTGTGTGTGTGTGTGCTTGAGAATGTGAGTGTGAGTGTGTGTGTGTGCTTAAGAATGTGAGTGTGAGTGTGTGTGAGTGTGCTTGAGAATGTGAGTGTGAGTGTGTGTGTGTGCTTGAGAATGTGATTGTGAGAGTGTATGTGTGTGCTTGAGAATGAGAGTGTGTGTGTGATTGTGTGTGTGTGCTTGAGAATGTGAGTGTGTGTGTGTGCGTGTGCTTGAGAATGTGAGTGTGAGGGTGATTGTGTGCTTGAGAATGTGAATGTGAGTGTGTGTGTGCTTGAGAATGTGAGTGTGAGTTTGTATGTGTGTGCTTGAGAGTGTGAGTGTGACTGTGAGTGTGTGTGAGTGTGTGTGCGTGTGTGCTTGGGAATGTGAGGGTGAGTGTGTGAGTGTGCTTGAGAATGTGAGTGTGTGTGTGTTTGTGTGTGTGCTTGAGGATGAGAGTGTGACGGTGAGTGTGTGTGTGTGTGCTTGAGAATGTGAGTGTTGAGTGTCTGTGTGTGTGTGTGTGTGTGTGTGTGTGTGTGTGTGTGTGCTTGAGGATGAGAGTGTGACTGTGAGTGTGTGTGTGTGTGCTTGACAATGTGAGTGTAGAGTGTCTGTGTCTGTGTGTGTGTCTGTGTGTGCTTGAGGATGAGAGTGTGACTGTGAGTGTGTGTGTGTGCGCTTGAGAATGTGAGTGTTGAGTGTCTGTGTCTGTGTGTGTGTGTGTGTGTTTGTGTGCTTGAGGATGAGAGTGTGACTGTGAGTGTGTGTGTGTGTGCTTGAGAATGTGAGTGTGTGTGTGTGTGTGTGCTTGAGAATGTGACTGAGTGTGTGAGTGTGCTTGAGAATGAGTGTGTGTGTGTGTGTGTGCTTGAGAATGTGAGTGAGAGTGTGTGTGCGCTTGGGAATGAGAGTGTGAGTGTGAGTGTGTGAGTGTGTGTATGTGCTTGAGAACGTGAGTGTGAGTGTGAGTGTGTGTGTGCTTGAGAATGTAAGTGTGAGTGTGTGTGTGTGCTTGAGAATGTGAGTGAGTGTGTGTGTGTGTGTGTGTGTGCTTGAGGATGA